>NC_142013.1:89548218-89765718 GCF_049901735.1 Notechis scutatus
GGTGTCAAATTCATGTCTTCACAGTGGCATCACATGACATATTGAGACATTTTCCCCCTCTGTTAAACCAGGCATGGACATCCGGCCCATGGGCCGAGAGTTTGACAGCCCTGAGATAGGGTAATGGAGCCATTCGATTTTAGATCGTAAGAAAGCAACATTGTCTACATTTCTTTTTGCAAAAGTATGCTTCTTTCAGGAGCGGGAAAGCTTTTTCTAAGCAATGAAGCAACTGCTGAGGACTCACCAGCAATCCAGAAGGGGGTCCTGGTTGATGACCTTGAAAACTTTCAAATGCTTGCTTGCCATGCACAGAATATAATGTGAAAGGAGGATATTTGAAAAAGACATCAGTGGTGATAATGTTTTGTGTTACAGTTTTTGATGTCCCTTTTAAACGACACAGAGCAATTGGAGAATAAATAGGACACCTGAGCACCTTCTAGACAAGCCGGTTCTGCTTTTACAGCAAGTTTTTAATGGATATAAATGAGTGTATCTTACAAAAAAAATTCCATTGACTATTTTAATACACAGTTCCAGGGATTTATGGTTTCAGTTATAGAAGGCAGCTTGTAGGGCAGGAAGCTGTTTTTAGCTTATCTAAATGTGATATTATTTTCACAATATCATCAATAAATCAAGCAGTTTGTCTTTCACACCTCTCTCTCTCTCTCTCTCTCTCTCTCTCTCTCTCTCTCTCTCTCTCTCTATATATATATATATATATATATATATATATATATATATATATATATATATATATATATATATATATATATATATGTTTTCTTAAGTTTTCGCGGTACTTACATGTATGGTGTTCGGCTTGGTTCGGGTATTTTCCCACGTCATTGTAGTTCTTTTAAAGTTGTAGCAACGTTTCAGCAGAATCTCATCTGCCATCATCAGGCTTCTGTATTGTGTCCGTCTGTGGGTCAGACTTTTACAGTGGTTTCAGATTTAAATTTGGGGCAGCCTATTGCTGTGCCAGAATGCTTTTTTCTTCATCCTGATTGGTTGGGAGTCTTGGTCTGTGTTTATTGGTCTCGGAGTTTGCTGTGTTCTGCTTGATGGGTGTCTCTGATATCTTCTGTCTGTTTTTTGGCTCTTTTTGTATCTTGATTGGCTGGCAGCATTGTGTTACTTTAATGGAGGCCTTTAGTGCAGCTTCCTAACTAATGATAGCCGTCCATTTACCCGAAGCCAAGCTGAAAACTTAAGAACCCAACATGATAAATGACACCAGACCCACACCCATGAGGGCCACACAAGATGCCACCACCACACTTCCACGTAAAAATCAGACTCACACCCACACAGAAGATGAGACACGACCACAGACCAGAAGCCGCACTGCAGCTGCATCACTACCCACTTCAAACTCCTCTGAACCATACATGAAGCGAACTGACCCCCACCATGAAGATGTGGCACGACCACGAACTCGAAGCCAAACAAACACAGACCCAGACCCCAAACTCAAAGCCATATTAAAAACCCAAATGCTACATCACAGCCACCCGCTCAGGATATCACATCAGAAAACTCAAGAAATTACACCTCAAGAACTCAAGAAGTCACAACACAGCAAATGACCCAGGATATCACAGCACAAGACCAAGGATACCACAGCAATAAATCTCACAAGGTCATCACACAACCCATTACCCAAGCTGTTACTACACAGGAGGCTAATCGAAAAGAGATCAAAACACAAACGACCCAGGAGATTACAATGCAAGACCCAGGATACCACAACAAAAGAACTCACAAGCCCATCACACAACCCATTACCCAAGCCGTTAAAACACAAGAGGCTAACGACCCAGGAGATGACAGCACAAGATCCAGGATATCTCTACAACAAAAGGCCATTACACAGCCCATTATACCAACTTCAACTCCATCAACCAATCAAGAGGCTGCAGCACAGCCAACCAGCCCAGCACACCATCCCCCACCACTTGTATATAGAGAGATGGCAGCTCCGGTCACACACTGCTTGCACTGGCACTAAGCCGAAAGCACCAGCCTGAAGATGGCGAGTGGGACCTCGCCGAAACGTTGCCTAGATACTTTGAATCTTACGCGGGAGAAAACCCGAATAACCAAAGAGTCATTATAGTTGTGCTTTTAAAGTTGTAGCAACGTTTCGGAAGAATCTCATCAGAGTCTCACAGACGAACACAATACAGAAGCCTGATGATGGCAGATGAGATTCTGTCAAACGTTGCTACAACTTTAAAAGCACAACTATAATGACGTGGGAAAATACCCGAACAAAGGTGAATGCCATACATGTAAGTACCCACGAAAACTTAAGTATATATATATATATATATGTATGGTGTTCGGCTTGGTTCGGGTATTTTCCCACGCCATTGTAGTTCTTTTAAAGTTGTAGCAACGTTTTCAGCAGAATCTCATCTGCCATCATCAGGCTTCTGTATTGTGTCCGTCTGTGGGTCAGACTTTTTACAGTGGTTTCAGATTTAAATTTGGGGCAGCCTATTGCTGTGCCAGAATGGTTTTTTCTTCATCCTGATTGGTTGGGAGTCTTGGTCTGTGTTTATTGGTCTCGGAGTTTGCTGTGTTCTGCTTGATGGGTGTCTCTGATATCTTCTGTCTGTTTTTTTTGGCTCTTTTTGTATCTTGATTGGCTGGCAGCATTGTGTTACTTTAATGGAGGCCTTTAGTGCAGCTTGGCTTTGGGTAAATGGACGGCTATCATTAGTTAGGAAGCTGGGTTTCATCTGGGTGCCTGGTTGGGGTGTGTTTGAGCTGGAGGTATCAGGGGGGATCTGTTTGTGCCCAGGTGTTTGCCTGGCTTGTGGTGTGGATATTTTTTTGTTTGTGAGTGCAGGCTTCCAAATGATTGACAGCCTGGTGGAATCATCTCTTCTGTTCATGCTTTCTGGTCTTTTTTCAATCTCTATGGCTTCTCTGATGACTCTGTGGCTAGGGTTTTCCATAGTGGCCAGGGTTTTGGTGCCATTGAAGTTGATGCTATGACCTGTAGCTTCCATGTGTTGGACTAGTGAGGAAGTGTGTTCCAGCTTTTTGACTGCATTTTTGTGTTCATCCAGGCGGGTACTTATTCTTCTATTGGTCTGTCCAATGTATGTGGCCGGGCATGATGCACAGGGGACTTCAGATATGCCTTGGTTTTCCAGGTCAATTTTATCTTTGGGGTTGCTAAGGATGGCTGCTATTTTTCTGTCTGTTTTGAAGGCAGTCCTGATGTGATGTCTGTGTAGTACCTTACTAATTTTGTCTGTAGTACCTCTTATGTAGGGCAGGACAGCTGTTCCATAGGTCTGTTCATCTTCTGAGTCTCTATTATGTTTCAGTGTGTTTTTGTGGATCAAGAGCCAAAAAACAGACAGAAGATATCAGAGACACCCATCAAGCAGAACACAGCAAACTCCGAGACCAATAAACACAGACCAAGACTCCCAACCAATCAGGATGAAGAAAAAAACCATTCTGGCACAGCAATAGGCTGCCCCAAATTTAAATCTGAAACCACTGTAAAAGTCTGACCCACAGACGGACACAATACAGAAGCCTGATGATGGCAGATGAGATTCTGCTAAAACGTTGCTACAACTTTAAAAGAACTACAATGACGTGGGAAAATACCCGAACCAAGCCGAACACCATACATGTAAGTACCACGAAAACTTAAGAAAACATATATATATATATATATATATATATATATATATATATATATATATATATATATATATATGTGTGTGTGTGTGTGTGTGTGTGTGTGTGTGTGTGTGTGTGTGTGTGTGTGTGTGTGTGTGTATGTGTATATGTATATGTATATGTATATGTATATGTATGTATGTGTGTGTGTATATATATATATATATATAGCTTTAAACAGTGTTAGGGTTTGAGGAATTAACCCCTAGCAGAGTATTGCAGCAGTAGTCAAGCCAGGAAGCCAAAGGAGAGCGGAAGGGCCCCAGAGTATACACACACTGAACACAAACACTGTTTGTAGTTTAAATAGTTTTTAATCCAGTTAGAGTTTAAGCATTGTCATTCAGTCCATTAAGTCATTCACAGTATTTCCATCCAGTAAGACTCACTAGTATAGTCCAAGTTAAGAGTCCTTGCAATATCTTTATCAGCCGATAAAGATATCTTCTCCTCCTCCGGTTTCACTCTCCAGAGAAACAAACGCTGGATATTCAGTAGAATTACGCAGTAAATCAGCAAACAGTAGCAAACAATAACAGTTCAGTCACAGGCACTCACAGTCAGTAATCACAGTTAGTCGCTCACAGTAAGTCGCAGCAGCACACAGTTACAGCCAGAGTCAGACAGTAACTCACAGTAAGTCGCAGCAGGCTTTCCAGCTTCTAATGCTTCCTTATATTGTAACTTCTAACCGCACCCTTAATCGGCTAATTGCCTGCTGCATTGTGCTTAAAGTGATAAGCACTTAAACCATGATATCTAAGTTTTATATATTTATTCACCCAAACCATATTTGGTATCAATGTTATACCTAACATACTCCCCTTTTGGGTGAAATAAATATATAATACCTTACAATCTAATCCCATATTTTTCACAACTCTCCTGGTGCTTACTGGCACCTTGGGCTTTAGTAAAATTATCAGCTAAATTGTCCTCCGACATACAGTACTCTAGCTGAATCATCTTACTTCTTACAGATTGTCTCACGTTTAGGTATCTTAGATCTGTATGCTTGCTCCTTGTTTTTACTCCAATATTTGTGGCCATTTGAATTGCTGCCTGATTATCTTCATGTATAATTATAGGATAATCTACAGTTATACCTATATCAATTAACATTTGTTTATACATTATTAATTCTGTACATAACAATGATAAACAGGAGAATTCTGCCTCCATAGTAGACAAACTTATATGCTGTTGTCTTATTGACTTCCAGCCTATTAATGTCTTACCCAGCATTATGGCTGTTCCTGAAGTCGACTTTCTAGTGTCTCTTTCTGATGCAAAGCTAGCATCTGCATAAGCACTCAGAATTAAATCACCCTTTGGTTCTAAATACAATGAATAATTCATTGTCTTTTTAAGATATCTTAATATCCTCTTAGCTGCTATCCAGTGTCTTTCACATGGTGCAGAATTGAATCTAGCCAACTGATTCACACAGTACGATATATCTGGTCTAGACCAATTACTAATATAACTCAAACTACCAATTAAAGATTGATAAATCACCTTATCAAACTCAGGGCTTTGTTCATCAGTGTTGCTAAACTCCTGACTCATTGGAGTCTTAGCCGGCTTACAAAGCTCCATCTTGTAATCTTTTAGCAATTTGCTTATCTTATCTTCCTGAGATATCTTAAAACCTTTCCGTGTTTTATTTATATTCAAACCGAGATACTTCTTTATCTCCCCTAATTGCTTGATCTTTATTCTCTTTCCTAATGATGCTATTATTTTATTTGCTTCATCATTAGTTTCAGTTATCAATGCAATGTCATCTGTGAATAGTAATAATAATGATACTTTCCCATTTGTCTCCCTCTTAAACAGACATGGATCGGCTAAACCAGCTTTAAATCCCATATTGTCTAGTTCCTTTACAATATACTGGTTCCATTCATAGCCTGATTGTTTAAGACCATAGAGACTTTTCTTTAACAACCAACAATCATTATTATCCTTATTTTCACTTTTAATACCACAGGTTTTTTCATATAAATAATATGTTTTAATGGGGCGTGCAAGTAAGCAGTTTCCACATCTAGATGGTTAACTATATAGTTTTTACTAGCTGCCCACACTAAAGCTGCCCTCAAGGTTGCTGCCTTAAGACTAGGTGCAAACACCTCATCATAGTCATTAGCATTCTGCCTAAAACCTTGGGCTACTAACCTTGCCTTATGGATTAAATTACCATCTTTATCTATTTTTACCTTAAATATCCATTTGCAGCCAATGGATTTCTTTCCTACAGGTAATTTGGCATTCTCATACACCTTCATATCACTTAATGAATTCAGTTCCTTATTCATTGCTGCATACCATCTTTCTTTTTCCTTAGTAGGATACTTTTTAATTTCTTCAACAGAATTAGGAACTTGATTAATCTGGCACACTGTGTTAGCCTGGTACCTATCAGGCGGTCTAGATATACGTGTAGTTCTTCTGGGAATTACAGGGCTTACAGGAGGACTTTCTTTGAACTACTACCTGTTCATCTTCCTCATCCTGTTCAGCTATTGAATCTGTTTCTTCTTTTATGGGCACTATTTCATCCTGTATTTGTCTCTTTACTTTATTTTTAAAGTTACAGGGATAACTAATGGGATTTCTATAGGATTCAATAATTACATCTTTATTGGCATCCTGTTCTAATTTCTCCCATCCTTCATGTTCTAGAAATTGGGCACTAGCACTACATAACACTTTAGATGTGCCTTTCTCCCAAAATCTATATGCCCTATGGTTTGCCTGATAACCAACGAAGAAAAATCTTTTAGCTCTATGTTGCCCTTTTTTTCTGAGTTGTGCAGGAATATGCACCCATGCTGGTGCACCAAATGTGTGCAGGTAACTTAGATCAGGTTTCCTGCCATGCCATCTGGTAAATGGTATTTCACCTGTTGTTGTATTAACAACGTTGTTCAATATGTTATTAGCACACATTGTAGCCTCCCCCACAAAGAATCAGGTAACCCAGAATCATTTAACATTGTTCTAACCATTGCCTGTAGTGTTTGACCTCTTCTTTCAATAAAAGCATTATGTTTTGGCCTGTATGGAGCAGACTTCTTATGCTCTATTCCAGCTATCTTAAGTCTGTTCTGGAATTTGTTATTAATAAATTCCGTGCCATTATCTGTCACCAGGGTTATCAGTTGTCGTTTAGACTTTCTTTCAGCAAACCTAAGCCAATTGAAAAAATGTTGATATGTTTCAGTTTTGCTTTTCATTAAATAGCAAAACCCATATCTAGAATAATGGTCCATAATGCTCAGTATATATCTAGCACCTCCCATACTGGGTTTCTTTGGACCTATTATGTCTGCAAATACTACTTCTAAAGGTTCTTTTGTTTTGAAACCATTTAGCCTATTTGCAGGCAATACTTTGCTCTTATCTTCACAGCAAACATTACAACGCAAATATTTATCACAAGATTTTAACTTTATTCCTTCAGATAACTCAACTGTACGTTTTAGCATTTTAAAATTTACATGCCCCAAACGCCTATGCAATAAATGGATACATTCATCATGAGGCTTTGTATTATTAAATACAGTTTGAGCCTCCCCTTTTTTACTATTATCTAAGACATATAATGTTCCATTTAAAGCTGCAGTTACCCTTTTGTTATCTTTTTCAATTATGCAATTATTATCCTTAAAAGTAATTACATAACCTAATTTATCTAATACCCTTACTGAAAGCAAATTAAACTTTAGTTGCGGTACATACAACATTTTTATATCCTGGTTTATGTACGGACAACGTGCAAAACCTTGACCTTTCGCTTTCAGGTTCCAGCCGTTAGCAAGAGATATATGTTGAGAGCTTTTAGACATTTTTATAAATTTTGTCTTATCTCTTGTGATGCAGTGGGATGCGCCACTGTCAACCACCCATAAATTATTCTTCACATCAGAGTTGCTAAACGTGGCTAGTTCAAATGCTTTCTTTGGCTTTTTTACATTCTGGCTTTTTCTCTTTTTGCAGAATCTTGCCAAATGTCCTCTGCCTCCACAATTAAAACATTTTTTAATTGTGTATGCCGTCGAAGATAAATTCTCTTCTTCCAGGTGCTTTACTTTGCTTTGCTGGTTTCTTTCAAGCTTTGAAGATAATTTCTCTTCTTTCTTATCTTCTCTCAGCTCGTCACGCTCACGCCTTCTTCTGGCTTCTTCTAGTAGCCTGCCTGTAATCTCGGTTAATGAGAGGCTTTCTTTTGGCAATACTTCCAACGAAGTCACATAGTCATCATAGCTTTGATCTAATGAAGATAATATTATGTAGACTTGTTGCAGTTCATTAAATATAAGCTCTTTTTCTTGCAATTCTTGAAAAATGCTCTTCATACAGTTTAAATGAACTAACATATCTCCATTCCTCTGAAGATGCGTTCGAAAAAGCTTCCGTGTAAGATTTATATGTGCTCCTACACTGTCCCGAACATAAATCTTCCTGAGGTTCTCCCAGCAGTTTGCAGCATTTTCTTCTCCACGAATATGGACAAGCTGCTGATCACAGAGAGTCAGTCCTATGATGCATAAAGCCTGCTCATTCTTCAGTTTAAAGTCTTGTAACTTTTCGTTATCATCATCATTAGCAGGATCCCAGCTACTCACATCTGGTGGGTTTGCTATAATGTCCCACAAACCTTCTCTCGTAGAAGTAAACTACATTTCATTGACCATGAAACATAGTTTGTTCCATCCAGCCTGGATATCATGGACAGTTGTGACAAATTTACTTGTGCCATTACTCTTCAGATATTTTTGACTATTTTAAACTAATTAAAACAGTTTGTTTTTACAGTAATGTGCAACTCACACCAACTCTCTCTGCTATATCCTGGTTAGTTAGACTATGCTGCTGGGCCCATAACCAATGATAGGTGTTTGGGAATTAACCCCTAGCAGAGTATTGCAGCAGTAGTCAAGCCAGGAAGCCAAAGGAGAGCGGAAGGGCCCCAGAGTATACACACACTGAACACAAACACTGTTTGTAGTTTAAATAGTTTTTAATCCAGTTAGAGTTTAAGCATTGTCATTCAGTCCATTAAGTCATTCACAGTATTTCCATCCAGTAAGACTCACTAGTATAGTCCAAGTTAAGAGTCCTTGCAATATCTTTATCAGCCGATAAAGATATCTTCCTCCTCCGGTTTCACTCTCCAGAGAAACAAACGCTGGATATTCAGTAGAATTACGCAGTAAATCAGCAAACAGTAGCAAACAATAACAGTTCAGTCACAGGCACTCACAGTCAGTAATCACAGTTAGTCGCTCACAGTAAGTCGCAGCAGCACACAGTTACAGCCAGAGTCAGACAGTAACTCACAGTAAGTCGCAGCAGGCTTTCCAGCTTCTAATGCTTCCTTATATTGTAACTTCTAACCGCACCCTTAATCGGCTAATTGCCTGCTGCATTGTGCTTAAAGTGATAAGCACTTAAACCATGATATCTAAGTTTTATATATTTATTCACCCAAACCATATTTGGTATCAATGTTATACCTAACAAACAGAAAAGTTTTTGCAGTGGGAAAAGAGCATCAGCTTGAGGATGCCTTCAGTGTTTCCCAATGCACAGTTCTTTGTAGGAGGATGTCCACTGTCCTTGAACACATTAAGGATAAAATATTATACCTTTTGTAGATTGTCAATTGTACATAGGAGAATTGGCCATGTCCTTTTCAAGAAGGTCATTTCCCCACGCTTTTAGCCAAATGATCCTAGAGATTACACATGAACACATTTCTACATAAACTTAAATCCTCTTCCATCCAAGAGAAGCTAAACTCTTTAAAACTGAACTTTTTCCACGACTGTTTCTAAATTGCTCATTTTGGCCACAAAAACAAATACATCTATCAATCAAACTAGCTTCTGCCTTTTAAAATTTTACAGTTCTTTTCTATGAAGGGCATTCTGAACACAAAAAATAAAAATCCTTATTAGGGTCACTTTGGGGGTATGACAGTTGCTATTTTCTCCCCTGAAATAGTCTTTAAACGAGGGCATTCTGGGAAGTATGAAACTGAAGTTTGGTGGACTTTAAAGAACTTTGGTAACTCCCCTCCTACTCCTACAAATTAGAGGTGGGAGCAGGGTAGAAGGTCAGCAAAAAAGTGCTCTCTCTTTACTAATAAAGGAGAATATTTGTAGTTTAGGGTTGACAAGAGGGGTCCTTGGTGCTCTCTGAGCTTGCTTGGTTTTTTGTTTTTTTTTGCAGATGTTTCATTATCCAAAGGAAACATCTGCAAGTAAACAAGCAAACTCAGAGAGCACCAAGGATCCCTCATACTCTCTCTTTCCTTGCTGACCTCCTACCCATTTCTCAAGTTGCTTCAAATGTTTAGGTCAAGTCTATCTTCTCTCTTACATTAAACAAATATATGCACAGGTTTTTTTTTTTCTCAAACTCCAAAATGACATGAAAAGAAGATTTGCTCAATGGTTTTTTTTTTTTTTTCAATCCTATTCCTAAAGAAAGAAATTGTATTCCAGTCATGCATGAAAACAAATGTTTATTGAGTAGCTGAAGCTAGATTGGGGAAATGGGCTTAAGACCAGCACTATCGGTATATGGTACAGACTGTAATCATGTTGATCAGCTTTCTTAAAATCCTCATGGATTACTCAGTTGTGTACTCAGTTGTGTGCCAATTGCGACTGACTTTCACTCTTCGTTGTACATTATCCTTCATTAAAAAGGTCAATTGGATTAAATCTAAAATAAATACATTTAACTATTTGGGGAGACTTCTACCAATGCACACACATTGTTAAAATACCATAGTTTTTTCTCATCATCATTCTTCATACAATCATTTTATGAAGGTTTTTAAAATCATCATTCATGCTGCACCTGGATAACTCCACTCAGATGATGGTAACACACTGCAAGAAATAATCTTGTTCGAATATATATGATAATATTTAGATTGTGTCCTTTAGTATTACTGTGTCCCTTTAGACATACTGTGTCATCAGTATGTTAGTCATATTAGCTAATGAAAGGAAAATGCCTGTCCAGACTTTCAATGTTCAGTTGAATAACATTTATATTTGCAATCCAACTGAATAATTATTTGAGTAACATTTTAATTCATTAAGCAGGTGCTCCTAATCTATCAGACTGTAGATTTAATCTCTTTTTTTCTGAATTGTGCCCAAGTTACTAAAATATAAATACTGAGATATTTCTAGTAGATATCATTTTTAAAAACTGTCTGCAGAAAATAACAGAGCAAAAAACATGAGAACAGAAGTTGATTGCATTTATCCAACAATTAAAGGAAATCATTTTCTTGTTGGGAGAAGTATTTAACAATGTGTTTCTCAGTTTCTTAATTATCTCAAAATGCAGAGAATTAATGTACATAAAAAGAAGGAGCGGGGGGACACTGTGTGATGTGTATGGTGTATTGAAAAGGGTTGGAGCTTTTGTTGCTGGTCGAGCCTATGATTTGATGCCACCCATGAAAACCCCTGTTTATAGCTTATTCTGTACAAATCAGACATTTAAACCAAACAAAGGGCAGGGAATAGAATAGAATAGAATTCTTTATTGGCCAAGTATGGTTGGGTACACAATGAATTTGTCTTGGTGCAAGTGCTCTCAGTGTATATAAAAGAAAAGATACATTCGTCAAAAAACATAAGGTACAACACTTAATGATAGTCATAGGATACAATAAAAAATCAAATCATAATAGGAAACAGTCAATATAAATTGTAAGGATACAAGCAACAAAGTTACAGTCATACAGTCACAAGTGGGAGGGGATGGCTGATAAGGAGTGATGAGAACATTAACAGTAATAGTAGTGCAGACTTTGTAATAGTTGAACAGTGTTGAGGGAATTATTTGTTTAGCAGAGTGATGGCCTTTGGGGAAAAACTGTTCTTGTGTCTAGTTGTTCTGGTGTGCAATGCTCTATAGCATCATTTTGAGGGAAGGAGTTGAAACAGTTTATGTCCGGGATGTGAGGGGTCTGTAAATATTTTCACAGCCCTCTTTTTGACTTGTGCAGTATGCAGGTCCTCGATGGAAGGGAGGTTGGTAGTAATTGTTTTTTCTGCAGTCCTAATTATCTTCTGAAGTCTGTGTCTTTCCTGTTGGGTTGCAGAACCAAACGATTGTACACAGGGGTGGGATTCATTTTTTTTAACAACCGGTTCTGTGGGTGTGGCTTAGTTGATGGGCATGGCTTGGTAGTCATGTGACTGGCTGGGCGTGGCCAACTCAACATCACTCACATCGAAGCACGCATCTCCTCGCCTGGTCTCTCATGACTGTAAGGATGCTGCAACAGTTGTAAGTGTGAAAAACTGTCATAAGTCACTTTTTTCAGTGCCATTGTAACTTTGAATGGTCACTCCACGCAGGTAAAGTACCAGCACAGGAGGAAAAAAAACTCCAGAGAAGTTCTAGAGACAGGAAGTCTAGCCCTGCCAAGAATGTAATAAGAGTTAATGGAGAAGCAGTTTCTGTAAGCAACACCAGAATGTTTCCTTCCTGTCTTTCTTACAGGATTAGGCCAGTAATTTCTTCTAACAACTGGTTCTCCGAACTGCTTAGAATGTTAACAACTGGTTCTAGCGAATTGCGAACCTGTAGAATCCCACCCCTGATTGTACAGTAATTTGCAGAAACCTAGATTTCTTGAATACAGGTGGTCCTTGAGTTATGACCGCAATTGAACCCGAAATTTCTGTTCTTAAGTGAGGCATTTGTTAAGTGAGTTTTGCCCCATTTTATGATCTTTCTTGCCACAGTTATTAAGTGAATCACTGCAGTTGTTAAGATAGTAACATGTTAATAAAGTGAATCTGGCTTCCCCATTGACTTTGCTTGTCAGAAGGTAGCAAAAAGTGATTACATGACTGTGAGACATTGCAGTGGTTTTAAATATGAACCAATTGCCAAGCATCTGAATTTTAATCACATGTTCATGGGGATGTTGCAAAGATTGTGAAAAATGGTAATAAGCCACTTTTTTCAATGCCGTTGTAACTTTGAAAGGTCACTAAATGAACTTTTGTAAGTCAAGGACTGCCTATAATAAGATGCCAGGCTGTGGAGTTACTTCCAAAATCACTTCTAGAACTAGTTCCAGGTCTCAAGAAATAAAGTTTATATATGTGAATTATTGCAGTGGTCATTCAATTTTTCTCAGCTTTGAAGAGTAATATAGGAAAACAAATTCCATTCTGATTGTGGATTTATCCCTATAACATTAAAAAGTCAGAAGCGTGCTACACTTTCTTTTTCCTCTGAGAAAGATTTAACAATGCAGCTGTTACTATGTAGGCAGAATTCTTATTTTTTTTTAAGAATCATGCTATTGTAGTTCTTCTGAACACAAAATTCCTTCAAGGGTGCTCTTCACAGAAATATAATGATGTTTATTTATGTACTGTATTATTTATTGGATTTATTCATGCTTCAACCAATATGACTCTTGGTGGTTTATAACAAAATATAATAATATAATAAAATGTGCAGGGTAAAATATATACCTTAAAAATACCAATATCAAATTACAGGTATGAAATGCCAAACACATAAATTATCCATGTATCCTAGTCTGATGTCCTGTCAGTTACTATAGGCCCTCTGGAATAATTCATTTGCTAACAAATTCTCGAAGGCAAGTAATATGGGGGCCAATTTGATATTAACTGATGGATAGTTCTATGGTTCAGGAACAAACATTAGAAAGCAATAAAAGTGTCCCACAGCCCCATTTACAATAGGTAATGGATAATTTTTAATGGCCAAAATTCTCCTGGTTCATACAAGTTGGACAGGTTGATTTGAGACTGAAGAAAGCAGTCTTGAAGATACTTGGGATCTTGCTCTTATGCATCAATTGCCCATAGGGTTTGCAACAGTTGAAATTGCCCTTATTTACCAGAAAAATATTATCTTTTAGCTGAAATTTGGGCTCCAATTTGGATTGTATACTCACACATTCAGTGAAGAAGTACTGCCATTGCTTACTCCTCCTCATGAATATCACCAAACTGTACACTTTTCAGGCAAGAGAGGAAATTCAGAGACCTGAACTGAAGAGAAAGAAAGAATGTGATGTTGATATAACTGAGATGGAAAAGAAATTGTTCCATGCTTTGGAGTATGAGTTTGCAGTCAATCAATATCCAGCACAATCGGAACATGAAAGGAGCCAGAAACACAAAGTAGCAAACATTATATGTCATAATTTATTGTCAGTTGGACAGTTGTTGCATGTTGCAAAACAGGACCAGCTTGGAATGCCAACTTGTCAATCATTTCCACAAGTATTTAATAACTGTAGACAATCTTAACAGCTGCACTGTAGACTCACCATTGAAATGTGCCGAGGCACCTCCATCTATAAGGGCTGAGAGTAATATTTTAAACATGAGATTGAATGAGAGTAAGAAGGAGAATAACATGTGCTTGCCTGCTGTCAGCTGTCTGAAATCTTAATTGTCTGAGGCCTCCCTGTTGCCCCCTTGATTGAGGGTGAGGGACTTCAAAGTTTCCTGGAGTGATTCAGAGACTTAATAGTTACATGTCCTGCAGTTACACAGGTGTGGCACTTCTATACTTAAGTGGAAAAAGTTTGGACCAGACGTCTAGGACCTCTACAATAGAAACATAACCAAAGGTTCTCTCTGTTTGACTGCTGAGCACAGTGAATCTTTTATGACACTTATTTATTTGGGTTCTTAAGCTCTAATATCTGAGGAAGCCATAGAATTGGAAATCCAATACGTATTCACAAGCTATATGGTTGTTTTGCTTTAGCTTTGAACCTTTTGATTTACTGTTACTCTTTTGGTTTAATAGCAGAATCTTGCAAGCTTGATAGAATTTTCCTCTGCTATCTCTGATTTTAAAAAAACCAAGGCAGGGTAATCTTGAATTGATAATTAAATCCAATTCTGGAATTTTTTTTTAAATCTAGCTCTGGGGAAATAGTACACCAGAGCTTCAGAGGAAAATATTGGAAACAAAACTTTGCATATAATTGCATATACTTTTGAATCATGGTAATGAAGATTAGAATCATTTGTTTCAACTCAAGAACATGGTAATTTGTTCAAATTACTCAAATTCATCTAAATTTCTGGGATTTATCATGATGATATTTCATCTCTACTACAACTGCATTCCCTTTTGAAATGAAATACTAATCAATCTCCAGAACTTCGTTTGAGCAAAAAGACTAGGATTAACTACTTGTCTCTCCAATCTGTTTTATGCAGAGAGACATCAGAAAATGAATTTCTCACTGTTCCAAGAAATATTATTTTGAGAAACATCAAAATTCTTATTATTTTGAGAAGCACCACTCTTCAATGTTTTCTTAATATGCCTTATTAACAATTATACCCATGGAAAAAACTTTTGTTTTATCTTTTTATGAAAAATAATCTATTCAGTTAACTAAATTACTTTGATGATCCTTCGTAGTTAGTCTTATTGTTGTTGACTCAGTGTGAAGTATATTATTCATGATGCATTCATAGATGCACACATTTTCTTTGTAATTGCCTTTTGATGTTAAATATACTTGAAACCAATATACTCCTCTAATTAAAAGGCAAAATGTAATTAGGATGCCTGCAAATGTAAGCTTTTACTTGAGAAGTAAATTGTACATTTATACTTTTTGAAACTTGTGTAATTTCCCAAGCGTCACACTGTAATTCTGCATTACTGACAAATCCTTCACTAGGGTATGGTATTGTCATCATCAGAATAATGATTTATTTGAAGGATGCTCAAAACATTGCATGAACACTATAGGAGATGAGATCTTTCTGGGGGTGGGATTCTACGGGTTTGGACTGGTTTGGGTGAACCTCTTGTTCCGATGATCAGCTGGCTCTGAACTGGTTCTCTGTGGCAAACATGTGGGCCTGCCCATCTGCGCCTGCTCTTTCTCGTCCTTTATTTCCTTTGTTTAGAACACAGCTGATTCGCGTGGCAGATCAGTTTGCCACGCCTCAGCTGTTTTCTTCACAGAGGCTACAGTTGAAGCTAAGTATGGGCTTTTTCAAATGCAGAGCATGCGCACAAAACACGTGATCACCGGTGTTATACCGGTGGAATCCTACCTCTGGATCTTTCCTATATGATTTAATAATTGGCCGAGGCAGTGATAGCGCCCACCCATCCACGGACAGGGAGGCGAGGCGACGGCAGCACTGCTTCCCTGGCCGGTGGGTCCGGCAGAGAGAGCCTGAAGCCGCCCGTCCTTTCCACCCCTCGCCCAGCCCGTCCCCGTCCCCACGCATCTCCAAATGCACTGGCAGCTCCAAACACTGCAGCAGCATGGGTATTGGGCAGAGGCGCTCACTTGGCGGGGCTCAGCTTGGAGGAGGACGTGGCATGGACCGTCGCCTTGCCTCCCTGTCCACAGATGGATGGGCACTATCACTGCCTCAGGTGGCCTCTCCCGGTGGCCCCTTCGGGTTTGGGCTGGAGGGACTTGGGAAGGAAGCCAAGCTTGGGTCGGCCCGGCTCTTTCTCTTGGCAGGCAGGCATGCACACACAGCTCACTTTCCCAGCTCTACCCAGCCCACCCGGCTCTGGTGTGGCCCTGGTGGGATGAGCGGAGGGCCTCTCAGGGAGGTGCTTGCTGCCTTGGTGAGAGCTCCGCCGCTGGGCAGGAGGGCCCGCCTGTCAGCTGCGCTGGGCGCCCCAGGCAAAGCTTTTCGCGCTCTGCCCAGCGCCAGGCAGGGATGGCGGCTGGGCGCTTCTCCCAGGGTAGGCCAATCCTGCGCTGCGGCCCTGGGAGATTTGCCTCCCCACATGGGGTTGGGCTGCCCTCTCGGGCAGGGGAGGCTTTGTTGTACCGGTAGTAGGGCATCATTTTTAAAAGAATAGGCTTTGCCTTTGAACGATGCCCGGGAAGGCGGTGACAGGAGCGCCTGAAGCCGAGTGTCTCCGCTGGGCTCCAGTTGCAGGGAGGAGCCCTGGCTGGCCACGCACAGCTTCACCAAATGCCGCGGCAGCATAGGGAGAGGGGAAAGCAATGGTGGTGGAAGGTCTCCCGATATGAAGTGCCCCACCAACGCTGAGGTCAACATCCAAGCCATCTCCGCCCGCCCGAGGATGCAAGGGGGGGGGAATTAAGTCACCCCCAAAAAGACGGCCTAGTCATTTTTTCAGGGGTCAAAAGTAAATAAGGTCCAGCCTTATTTTGTGAGAAACATGGTATACTGGTGGGGAGGTTAGCTGTGTTGTCATTTCTTGATTGGTTGATGGAGTTGATGTTTGCAGATTGGCTGGCTTTTTCATAAGAACATGTGTGGCTGAGGTATTGGCTGTGTGTCTACCAGCCTCCTGTGTTTTAATGACTTGGTTATGGGCTGTGTGATGACCTTCTGAGTTCTATTGTTTTGACATCCTGGGTCTTGTGCTGTAATCTCCTGGGTCGTTGGCTGTGTTGCAACATCCTGAGGTTTTGTGGTATAACCTCCTGAGTTCTATGATGTGACAGAACTTTTTTTGCAACACAGCCAACAACCCAGGAGATTACAGTACAAGACCCAGGATGTCAAAACAATAGAACTCAGAAGGTCATCACACAGCCCATTACCCAGGTCGCTACAACACAGGAGGCTGATAGACACACAGCCAATACCTCACATGTTCTTACAAAAAAGCCAGCCAATCTGCAAACATCAACTCCATCAACCAATCAAGAAATGACAACACAGCTAACCTCTTCACCAGTATATATAGGGAGACGGTAGCTCCAATCAAGCTTTGCTCACACAAGCATGAAGCCGAAAGCACCAGCCTGAAGATGACGAGTGGGACCTCGTCGAAATGTTGCCAAGATGCTCTCAATCTTACATGGGAAAAGACCCAAACATGCCAAGACCTGCATACCTGTACCCGTGAAAATCTACAAAAACAAATTTTATATATATATATGTGTGTGTGTGTGTGTCTGTGTGTGTCTGTGTGTGTGTCTGTGTCTATGTGTCTGTGTGTGTCTCTCTCTGTGTGTGTCTGTCTGTGTCTGTGTGTATCAATGCAAAGAAATGTGGAGAATCCAGAAATGGTTACCTGTGAATGGCAGCCAATAAAATGTCTGCAGGTGACACCTGCTTTTTATTTTTTATTTTGTACGCTGAACAAAAGAAAACTATCTTCATGGTTTGTAACGTCCATAAAGTCTTACACTTAACTGTGTAACTCCCTTGCTTCTGACTTCAGTGAAAATAATTTCAGTTATGCACATGAAAAAAGGAAACCCCTAAAGCAGGGCTGTCAAACTCCTGGCCCGCAAGCTGGATGCGTCACACACTAGCCATGCCCATGCCTGGCTTAGCGAAGGGGGAAAAAGTCCCAATTCATCACGTGATGCCACTGGGTATTTGACACCTCTGCCCTAAAGAGCAAAAAATCTGGCTTTACCAATGAATGTTTTACAACATCATGGGCTTAGGACAGACATGGGTAGAGTAATGTTAACTAAGCTAATAAAATATTTTGACTTTCCTTTTTGAATATTTAGTAATGATAGTACCTGAAATCAGCCAAGAAGGAACAGGGTTACAATTAAGTACAGAGTTGGATCAGAGTTCTTTGAAACATCACTTTAGATTTATAAAAGAGAACTTCACATATACATCTCTTTGTGTGTATACATGAAAAGTTAGTTGTAACTGTGCCAGAGTTATGAACAAGATGACTCTCTGAAGATTCACTTCAGAAGCAATTCAATCAAATCTATCTAGGACTTGAATCTACTCATTGGCTTAGTTTTGATGTGCAAAAACACATTTTCCTAAACTGAATCAACATGTTGATGTTTTAAATAGAAATGATGCTTTAATATCCTCTTTGGATAAGGAGTGATTTGCATGCCTCTCTCTAATGAAAAAAAAATATATTGTGAGAAAACTGTGATGGACTGAAAACCCTAGCCAAGTCATTTATGTTAAGTGAGAATCCCTTTCTGCAATGTATGAAAGGTCTTTCCTTCTGTTTTTAAGATAAGGAGGGTCATTTATGTGGACAGCAAATTTAGAAAAGCAGAATACTTTTGAAGCAGGAATACATAAACTGTATAAAATTGCCTGACCATTTCTATAAAAAACAATAGACCACTGATTTGCAAAGAGCTGATATTACTTTTGTGACTTCTGAAATTTGTGTCTGCTTGAAGTTAGGTTGCATAAATTAACTAAAATAAATCAAATATAAGCCAAAAAGTCATTCTGTTTGTGTAGCCCGAATTGCATTTTCTATCAGGAAAAAAGTGATTAAGATTTTTTTTTTTTAAAAAAGAACCCTTATATGGACTTTTGGCTGAAAGAAGAAAAGATAAAACTGTGGACTAGGGAAGATTAGAAGGCAGGGGAAAGAATAAGATGGCAATTAACTTAAAGAAAGAAAGGTGGAAGTCAAAATAGCATTGTTTTGTAAAAATCTAATAAAATATATTTTAAAAAGAAAAAAATCAGGGATTTTTTTAACCACTGAATTTTGATCAGCAAAAAGTGGCTTAGATTAGTACTGCAAAGATATAGTACATAAATCAAAGCTTTTTCCCACCTTTTAGCTTTGTAAAAGAAAAAAGGAAATTACTCTAAAAATACATGGTTTTACAGAGACCTATTGTTTCTATGCCACCCTTTTCCACCTGCATGCAGCTTTTTAAGGTTGTATCATATTCTCATTTGGTAGATGTAAATTGGAAATGGTTAATTACTTCAAATAGGCATTAAATGGGCACTTAATCAAGCCATATGAAAGTGTTTATTAAATATTAATTCATTTAAAATACTGAGATTCTTTCATTTGTCAAATGAAGAGCTACATATGATTTAGCAATTTAAATATTCTTAATTACGGATTGCTTATGTAATCTATGTGAGTCTGGCACAGCTTTCTTAAAAAATGTACTTCTCAGGTATAGTGGAATTGGTTTGTTACGTTCATATGCTGATGTAAAACAAAAGACAGCAAAAGTTTTTCAAAGTCAAGCCACATCTTTATGTGATGGACATGGTCAAGTCACTGATGGACATAATATCTATTGGAAGAATGGATTCTTGATTAAGTGCCCATTTAATTATTAGTACCCTTCAGAGCATTTATTCACTTGTTTATCTTTTTTTTTTTTTTTTGGCTGCCTCAATAATTTAACTCTGGTTGATGTATGACAAAGATAAGAAAAAAAATCACCCCACAGAAAATCAGTACAACATAACTATATACAGCACGCACACACACACACACACACACGTCTCCAATCATTCAAATAGAGAGAAAACCTGATAAAACAGAAAGATTTTAACAACCTAACAGCTGCAGTGTGGAGAGATTTATAAGCAATAACTAGTCTACTGATGTGGGGCAGAAGCTAATGGAAAGCCATTTCAGTGATCTCAAAACACCCCAAAAAAAACCCAGTTTTCCAAAATATCTTAAAAGATCCAGTAGCCCAAGAAGAGAAAGCAGGAATCATCTACCACATCAAATATAATGGCTATAACCAGGGGTGGGATTCTACCAGTTTGCACCAGTTGTTGACATTCTAAGCAGTTCGGAGAACTGGTTGTTAGAAGAAATTACTGGCCTAATCCTGTAAGGAAGGCAGGAAGGAAACATTCTGGTGTTGCTTTCAGAAACTGCCTCTCCGTTAACCCTTATTACATTCTTGGCAGGACTAGATTTCCTGTCTCAGGAACTTCTCTGGAGTTTTTCTTCCCCTCCTTTGCTGGTACTTTGCTTGTGTGGAGTGACCATTCAAAGTTACAATGGCACTGAAAAAAGTGACTTATGACCATTTTTCACACTTAGGACTGTTGCAGCATCCTCACAGTCATGAGAGGCCAGAGTCATGAGGAGATGCGTGCCTCGATGTGAGTGATATTGAGTTGGCCACGCCCAGCCAATAACATGACCACCAAGCCATGTCAACCTAGTCACATGACCACCAAGCCACGCCCACCACCTAAGCCACGCCCACAGAACTGGTTGTTAAAATTTTTTGAATCCCACCTCTGGCTATAACAGTCATTTTGTACAGATAGAAGATAGAAGAACACATCCATGAATACCCAGTAGTAGTAAAAAGATACAATGAAAATTCCTTAATCACATAACTCATGGACAGACAGACTCATACATAATTTCAGCAGGGAAAGTTAGAGCATCCTATACTAGGGTGCTAATCCTATACTAAGGTGCAAAATTAATTCCTGGAAGCTTGGTATTCAGAGAAATCAGCCACCAGTAGAAACATAAAGATAAAACACACACACACACACACACACTATACATACCATCCAAAACTACCAAGGAGAAAACCCATTTATACTGGCAGGAGAAGTTACTGATCCTAACATACAGCAAACACCATACCACTGATGATGTTATCTAGTTGGGGTAGTGAAACATCTGCAAGCAGATGATCAAGTTCAGAGAGCACCACACTAATCTTAAAAATCGGTGTTACTATGCAGTGGTGCGGTTGTTTCTTTACCAGTCTGGCCTCGGTATTGTGGAACAATGGAAGCTTACTAATTATCCCCCAAGGCTGTCCCATGATGCAATAGTTTTAACAGAATAACAGAGTTGGAAGGGACCTTGGAGGTCTTCTAGTCCAATCCCCTGCACAAGCAGGAGGCCCTATACCATTCCAGACAAGTGACTGTCCACTTGTCTTTTCTTAAAACCCTCCAGTAATATGTTGAAAGAAAGGTGTTAAAAATGGTTCAGAAAGAACAAATACTGTTTTTTTTATTGCCACGTAGTGAACCTCTGAATGTTTGCATTCCAAATCTGACAGTTATAACCTAAAATGGTCCTAATTTAGAAACCTTTGGTATCCACACAAAATTCTGTAAAAATTCAAAAGCACCAAATTGATAAAAAATAAAATTACATAGAAATGTATTTATTAGGGCAATTATGATTCAAATATTTTCTTCATGGAATTGTTCAGGTCTGTCCATCATAAGAACTCTTCCAAAGATTATGTACATTTGTTTTGCCCCTTTCTTCTTTATTTGACTAGAAAGATTTCCACAAAAAGTATCTGCACAGTTCAATACTTATTGGGAGTCCCTTTACTTTGTTGACAGGCTTTTGTACAAATCAGTGCAATGAAAGACTTTGGTGTCCTAATGGCACTATGATACAGAGAGACAGTTACATCTAATGAACACTGTGACTAGCTTTGAACAGGATGTTATCGTACAGCTCTGTCAACAAATGCCATTTTATTAAGTCATCAAAGGTATGCATAGAACCTACAATGGGAGACAGTTTGTAAAAAGTATGTAAAAAGCATAATATAGCTTTCATAAAAGCACAAAAACAGTAAGAATATGAAAGCTTAATACTACCTTGAGAATGCAGTTTATGTTCCATATCATTAACTTGGTTATCTCCTATGTTTCAGACAGAAATCAGTTTGTTTTCTTTCTTTCTTTCTTTCTTTCTTTCTTTCTTTCTTTCTTTCTTTCTTTCTTTCTTTCTTTCTTTCTTTCTTTCTTTCTTTCTTTCTTTCTTTCTCTTTCCTTCCTTCCTTCCTTCCTCTCCCCGTCTCTCTCTCTGCTTATGTTTCCCCTTAACAACTGCCATTAATTTACTGATACGCTGTCTATCAGGCATACATCATCTTGATTAGAGCAGTTATTCTAATCAAAAGGCTGATAATTAAGACTATCCATCTGTAGAGTTCCAAGTGCTAAGATGAGCTGAGGATCCTAATTAAGATTATTTAGGTGTTAGTTAAATGCCATCATTTGATTCAGCTAATCATACCAGTAGGTACATTAGATTTGCATTAATGTGCGGCTGATGAAGCCAACAGGTTTTTAAACAGATACAGATGCAGGACTCTACTATCTCAAACACTTTATTGGTGAGGTCAGACTGGTAGGAAAATGTGATGCAATCTACAGCTTGTCCCATATATGTTGCAGCAAAACACTTAAAACCCTTTGCTTATTTGTTTGGAATTAAGTTCCACAGCAAACAATATCTATTTTGGGTCTTCTTAGACTTGGGGAAACATGGTATGGACTAAGACATTGTTTATTCACTCATATGAAATGGATCAATCTAACATGTCCTTCCTTGAATTTAAAATACTATATATCATGTGGGATCTCTGCTACATTTCATGGTAGGGTATCATTTGCCAAAAAAATGGTTTTTAAAATGTTTAGCACTAGCTTGCATGATATACTAGTTGGATGGGGGCGGGGGGTGGAATTGCCAGTTGGAGGGGAGAGGCTTTGCACAGATTTGTCTGATGTGCCAATTTTTCCTTTCCTAGAGCAATTATAATTGTTCATGGCTTGGTCACCTCCCATTTGGATTACTTTAATGAACACTCTACATTAAGCTACCCTGAAGATCGCCCAGAAACTTCCACTGTTCTGAATGCAGCAGTATGGGCAATGATGGGTGCCCTCACCTATCTAACATGCCTGTTGCAAGAGTTGCAGTGGTTTCCAGTTTCCTTCCAGGTGTAATTCAAGGTACTGGTATCTTTAAATCCCAATATGGCACAGGGCAAGGTTATCTGGGGGATTGCCTTCCCCTAAGGACTTCTACCTATTTTACCAGGTTAGATAGCATGGCTAGGCTCCTTATCTCTTTCCTTGAACATTGTCATCATATGAGACCTAGGAAGGTTACCCTTTCTATTTTATGGAACAATCTTCCTGCTGAAGTTCAGGAGGCCTCTACCCTCCTAATCTTCCAAAAGTCATTGAAGACCAGGTTTTTTCCCAAGTGCTAGGATAAGATTAGTTGACTGCATGTCAAAAGTTTTAATAATTTTAATATGGATTTATGTTGTTTTAATTCTTCATTGGAAACTGCACAGAATTGGGTATAAGATGGAGAACTATATAAATGTTTTAAAGTAAACAAACTTTTGCTTCCATAGAATGTCACAGAGATACCATGGCTTGCACAATTCTGATCTTTGTAGCTATAGACATATCATGGCATTTGAATATACTGTATTTTCCAAGGCTTTCATAGCTGCTCTACCAAGTTCTAGTCTGTGGTGTATTTCTTGACTGCTTGTTCCTTTACTGTAACTTCATGGTTTATCCTAAAAGGCAAAAGCTATTCACTGCTCCAATAGCTTTATTGTCAATCTACTTCTTGCCATAATACTATAGCTCAACTGAAAAAAATATTTCCTTCCTTAAGCCATCTTGCTGGCTTAAAAGCTTTGCTTTTTTGATAAAATTGAGTTTATCTCTTATTTCTTCCTCAGCCCAACCCCTTCATATTCAATTACAAAGTCACAGACCAGTGATAAGTCACTGAAAATGTGTGTCTATGTATGTTTATACACATATAACCACACACACGACAACCTGTGACCTGATGGATCACTGTTTCAAATATATTTCCTTACCTATTTAGAGAAACAGAATGACCACGGGCAGGCAAAAGATTAGTGGGAGTGGGATCAACTTTTTGTTAGCTTCCCCATCAAGTTTCCTTATGGAAAGTGAGCAGGAAGAATTGGAAAACTTATTTTCTTCCTTTTCTCCCTCCTTGCTTCTTTTCCTGCCAGCTTCTCCACTGATTTCTGGCAAGTTGTCAGTGAACATTGGAAATGAGGACCACATTATTGGAACTGGCTGTAGCAACATGGCAATGGTGTTGAAGCAACAGCAGTGCAGTGGTGCTGAAGTGATCATAACTTTCCCAAATTTAATTGCCATGGGACCTCACATTCTATAAGTTTGCCCACTTCTTGGCTTGCCCACTGTTGTCCTATACCTTCCAATTTCACCTAGTTGAAAGTTACAAACAAATACAATACTTTTAAGAGTGAATGGATATGTATTCATGAACTATGGTGGTGCAGTGTTTAGAAGACAGTATTGCCAGATACAGTAATTCTGCTGATTGTCGACTGCCAGCAGTTCAGCAGTTCAAGTCTCATTATCTTAACATTGACTCATCCTTCCATCCTTCCAAGGTCAGTAAAATGAGGACCCAGCTTGTTGGGGGCAATAGCCTGATTCTGTAAACAACTTAGGGAGGGCTGTAAAGCACTGTGAAGCGCTATATAAGTCTAAGTGCTATTGCTATTCTATTCTCTGAACTACCAAAATATATTTCTGCTCTATTGTAGGCAGACTCTCAAAACTTATTTAATGTCTACTGATGACAATTTTGATGGCTACTATATAGCTGAGGGCTACAAAGTCAACTATCTTATGGGTTCCTACTAGAACATTATACTCATAACAGCTTTGTCTTGATGCAACTTTCATTGATCTCTGTAAACTACATAATGAAGCTTCCAACCAAATTGTTTTTGAATGGTTGAGCATCAAAGCTGTTGGGGTTAATTGGTTCTTTTAATTGCTACTTTCAAATATTAAATGTCCTTCATGCAAATCTAATGGGAATCTATTTCTTCCCTTATCCAATTGCCAGTTTATAGCTTTTTGGAAACTGATGCAAATACCAATCAGGTTTTTCAGATTCAAAGTGATACATTCATTTGCAACTGTTGGCAATAACTGATTAGTTTAATTGCAACTTCCTTAATAGATTTAATATTGGGTGTACATATTCCTGGCTGCTGAATAATAGTTGGATCAGGGGAACTCAATGGGTATCACTCATCTAAACTTTACTCATTTATATGGGTGATGTGCATTGAGCTTCCCTAATTATTATTATTCCCTTATAGGATGAGCTCTACCAATCTGGAGGTACTACTGGACTTTTTCTGCTTATAGTTTGTTCTTGGAAAGTAATATCTAGGAAATGGAACATGACAGGTCCTTGATGTGTAGACAAAAATGCCAAACCCACTGAACAACTGGCTGTGTGTGATGATTATTATCAATAACAGTAACAACAATAATAAATATTAACTATTAATTATTTCAATTGATTTATTAATTTTATTTTATTTTATTTGAATTATCATTATTATTGTTGTTGTTGCTATCCATCATGTGAGACTTTGCAAGAGATTTTGCTCAGAATTCTGAGTTTTCAGGTATGGAAAGAAAGTACAAATGATTTTTTTAGAAAAAGACAAGATAGTCAAAGTCTTTCTTTCAGGCTTTTTAAAATAACTTTTAAAAGCTCATTGTCTTTGCAATGGCTAAGCAAGATCTCTTACAGAGCACTGTTTGAAATGATCGTAATGTGTCAGGTATTGTTTCATCAAAATGTGGTAGATTCTCAATATTTCCTTTTGTAAGATAAGTTGCTGAGTAAATCATATGCACTGTATACAAGTATTATATTTATCAGAAAGAATTCTAGCTCTGAATTTAAAATACACCCTCAGGAAGAATGTAAAGCTGTATGTATGTATGTATGTATGTATGTATGTATGTATGTATGTATGTATGTGTGTCTGTATGTATATATGTATGTATATAACATACTGCTGCTCTGAGAGTTTATGGAAAAGTAGACTGTGTATATCATTCTAATAAATTTTGTATACTCCTCCCTACAACATCACTGAATGCTAGAATTGGGATAGCTTGTAAAGCTAATGCACTGTACATAGTCTTCCAAAGTTCAATGCTTCATGAGTTAATAACAACTAGAGAATATGAATCTCATTGAATAACATCTGGGAACCAACAGCTGGTGACTCACAAATAGGATGAAACTGGCCATTTAGTGTTCCTATGTGACTAAGATTAATGGAAATATGATATAAGTATATATTATGTAAAAATAGAGAAATCCACCCCACCAGAAAAGTGGTAGAACATGCGGGCATGACATAAAGTAACATCCATACCTCTCTACTCTGAGAGTTTCAGGGAAGGTGGATTCCTTATACAATTCTGATTGAATAAATACCCTATATCCTATCTTCTCTGACTTATGAAGTTGAATTGCTGATTTCATTGATAACCAATCCTAGAGATCAGTCTTTAAAAAAAGAGGGAAAAAAGAGAGTATACAGGCACAGAGGGACAAAACTCTCACCTTCACTATATTATCAATCTATGGCCTTCTATTTACTAAAATCAATCCTAACATATATATTATTCACCTCTGCATTTATTACTGCATATATGTATTTGTAGAGAGACAGTTTGGTGTAATAGTTAGGGCACCAGACTAGAACCAAGAGTCTGAATATTCTAGTTCTGCCTTAGGCATGAAGCCAATTGGATGACTTTGATAGTCTTAGGAAGGAGGCAATGTGTAAGCTATTCTGAAATCTTGCCAAGGAAATTGTAGGGATTAGTCCAGGTAGTTGCTACGAATCAAAACTGAACTGAATGAAAACCTCTCCATCACACACAAGTGTATTTGTACGTATTTGACATAAACTGTCTATGTATATGGTGCACACTAGCAGGAGAGTCATTAAAAAAATCTGTTCCTGCAAGATCCAAAGACACAGAGAATCCTCTCAGTATATAAACTAAAACACTTCTGGATTATTTTATTATACACCAAATAGAATCTATTCTCAGAATCTGTATATGCTACTAGGGAGGGAGAGAGGGAGGGAAAGAGAATTGTGCAGGTGGTTAAACTATCAGATTATAAATTAGGAGAATTCTAGTCTCATTTTAAGCATGAAGGCAACTAGGTGACTTTGCTCTTAGCTCTAGGAAGAACAGGTAAGGACAAACTTGTGAAATCTTGCCAAGAAAACTACAGAGACTTGTGTAGGCAATCACCAGGATTAAAAAACTAATTTGAAGGCATAAATATAAAATCTTCACTGGAGGGTGTTAAAACAAGGAAATTTGCAGAAATATCAGGCTAAATGACTATAGAATCATCTCTCAGTACAAACAAGAATGTTTGATGTTCTGGTTTCAGTCATTAGAAGATTATGTTGTCATCAGAAGTTGCAGAAATAGGACATCCAGAAGCTGGCTGAAGTAGTGGCTAAAACACTGGTATTCTACGGGAAAAGACACATATCACCAACTTTAATATTCCTAGTGTGTATGCATTTGCATAGTTCTATGTTTATGTATGCATGTGGATAATTGTACTTTTTTTTATCTTCAACCATCATCTGATATGACCAATCTCCCATTGCACCAGTGAGGCATTGTTACAAATACAGTTGTTCTGGTTCTAGTTTTTAGACCCATAAATATGCAAAATACCCATTCTATGGCTTGTTTCATTTCATACTGGCTAAGATTTCCAGTAGTTTATGCCATGGAACCGTTTGGCTGGTGATGTTAAAACTAGGACTGGATGGCTAATCACATTGTACCTTTGGCACAATGAAGTGATGGTGAGGATATATTTTATGTATGTTTGTGTGAATTGATGTGAGCTGCAAAATTTCTGGGCAGTATATTTTTATTATGCATTGACTAATAATCTATCTTATTGCTGTTGATGAGTTAGAAACTGTGCTATATTTGTTCTGATCTTTCTTGTGTCTTGCTGACAGCTTATGTGTCACTGAAAATTCCCTGGTTCAAGTACAAAGAGATATTGGAATGGGTAAACAACTTTCTGCTGGGGTTGGTTTCATCCACAATATGCAATAGATTATTTATAACCCTTATCAGTTGGAATTCATTGTACATCAAACACATAGATTGGGAACAATTAAGATTTATTTCCCTGTGATGCAGACATTTTCAGTAAGTGTCCATTGGGATGTTTATTTGCAGAACACAAACCATCTGTGTTTGGGAATCTCTAGAAAATATGTTCTGCTTGGCTGAGAAGCTGTTTTGTGTGAATGCCTGAACTAGGAGTGGAACTGCTCCAGTGACTTAGAAATACGATTGAGTGTCTTTTAGGACAAAATGTGCTGCAGGCATAGTTTACTTTGCCAGTATTAAAGAACTGTAGATTCTCAAGGAAGTGGATTTTAGATAACTTTCATCTATATAATGTCAAATAAGCTTTCTAAATTTCATTCATTTCTCTTTACAATTGTTTTTCAGCTGCAGATTGATTGAATGGTTAAGATAATTCACTCCCTACTCCCAATTCAACAGATCAGTGCATTTGGGGTAATAGTATTTTTATTTTATTTGGTATTTACTTATGTCTAAGAACAGTATAAGCAAAGTGAAAATTACATCAATAAGAAGTTTGACAATATAATATTCAATTTAAAAGTGTAATCTAATCTCAGTATTGCCATAATTAAAACTGGTGTTCAATACTGTCACTGAAAACAGTTTTTCCAGTTTTAGAAAGCACCAGGAAAAAAAAAGATAAGCATTTTAACTCTTTATCTCTAAAATTCAGGAAATCACACTCTAGCTGCAATTCAAGTAGAGGTCAATTCCAAAGAATTGATATTAAATGGGAGAAAGTTCAAGAACATGAAGTAAGCCTTTCTGAATTGAAGGAAAACTAAGCAACCCAGATACAGGGGAGTATATCGGAATATCAATTATAATTATAGTGATTTACTTATTTGTTTATTTTATTCATTTGATTTGTCAATTGCTTACAAGATAATAGGTATAATGATAAACATGAGTAAGAATACAGGAAATAGCTACGAATGGGGGACAATAGGACAAGGACGGTAGACATGATTGTGCACTTATGTATGCCCCTTACAAACCTCTTAGGAATGGGGTGAGATCAATAATGGATAGTTTGAGGTTAAAGGAGTGGGGGTTAGGGGATGTAACAACAAAGTCAGGTAGTGCATTTCAGGCATTCAGGCAATTTAAATAACTGTCTGTTTCTGCTTGCATCCACAGGTACAGATTAGGTGAAACATATGTCAATAGCAGTAACTGCAAGAGAGATCTTGCAGTTCTAGTAGAAAATTACTTAAATATGAGCCAGCAGTGTGCTGCAGCCACCAAAAAAGCTAATGCAATCCTAGGCTGTTTCAGCAGAGGTAAACAGAAGGACTAGGGGCCACATGATACCAAGTTTCCAATATTTTAGGGGCTTGGCACAAAGAAAAGGGGGTCAACCTATTTTCCAAAGCACCAGAAGGCAGGACAAGAAACAATGAACCAAAATAGCTCTAGGACTGAACCAAACTCTTTCATAGTACTGAAAAAAATGAAATATAGGATGAAACCAAGAAGAACCGAATATCATCCTTAAAGAAGAAAATAAAATGTAATGATCAAGGGTATCAGATCCTATAGACAAATCTACCTGGTCCAGTACTGATAAATAATGGTTTACCTTAGTCATCATCAAACCAGTGACTGATCAGTGGAATGATCTACACAAAATTCTGATTAAAATAGAAAAACAGTTAATAAATAGGGAAGAACTTGCTAAAATTATTCAAACAAAAATGAAGACACTGAATTAAAAGTAGAAAAACTGAAGCAGCCATGACTTTTTTTTTCAAAAAAGGAAGTTTTTTCCCCCCAGAAAGTCTAAAAAGAACATAGTAAAGAATATTTAAAAAGAAAGAAGAAATGCATCAAGAAAAGAAGTGGTACTGTTAGTTTCTGAAATGATTTTGGTAAGCTTTCTTTTTTTAAAAAGTAGAGAAAATAAGATGAGAAACAAGTTGGAATAATAGAAATGGTGCATGAGCTCCACTTTGGGTTAGAAGCCTGGTGTGTTTCAATTTTAGCCAAAAAATATCTGTCAGAATCATCAGAGGTAAGTAAAGAGAACCTTGCAATATCAGCCTATGGCAAAGATGAAGATAAAAGAGATTGATATGTAGCAAGAAGCTGTCTGGAGGACTTGGCTTGAACAGAAATTAAATTTTAGAAATAATTTGGTTTGGTTTTTTTCTGGGACTGCAAATAAATCAGTAGCATCTTTATGAAAGAACTCCTTTGACAGCAGAAGGGGGTGTTCTAAATTTCTGATCTAGTTTACGAACATGAAGTAGAATGTTCCTAAATATGGAGACAACCACGGATGCAGATTCTTCCCCCCCCCCCCCCCAGTCTAATCAAAAGGCAAAATTAAGGGCCGTTGCCAATGCCTCCGGAGGTTCAACTTCAGATGAAGTCAGCTGAGAGGAAGGAAGGCCCAGGACTAAATCAGAAAATGAGTTAATAGATGTAAAACAGATTGGCCTGATCAAAAGTCTTTGATGAATTAGTAGTGGAAAGATGCACCCCAGAGAGAAAAAAATTACAATAAAATGGCCAGGTTAGATTTCTTTGATTAAATCACACAATGCGAGCTGCATATTTTTACTTCAAATTAACTCAAAGATATTATGCCATGTAGAAGTGTGTGGGGGAAGGCGGCGTCTCTAACAACTGTAGATTAAAGAAATTTATCAGTGAGTGAACATTCTTAGAAAAATTTAACTTCAGAAATATTAAAATCCCTAAGCCACAATTTCAGGATGATAGTTCCTTGATAAATGGACTTCTTTGTCTCAGACTAGCTTGGGCAAGGGGTGGCTTTTACAAAAATATATCCAAGGAAGCAAATAAATTTATGCTTTTCTCTCTAAAAAAAAATGCAAAACCAGCACCATGAACAAACATTCTTCGGAGAACTATCCTTATATTTTTTTTTGCCATGGGGCAGATTTCATTTTAAACATGACCAGTGTAAAAATATTCTGTTAAATAGAGTCAAATAAAAATTAATGTATGGAATCAGATTCAAATGCATGTATTCAGACATTATACCCAAGGCTTTGTGGGGGATTCCTTTTTACTGTATCATACAATGAAATGGAGAGTTAGATAATACAATATCCTTCCCTATGCCAGATATGCCCCCACCCCAACTATCCATGTATAATTAATTTTAAAGTGGCAGTAGCATAGACAACACTTGATCTCCAACAATATTTATAATGATTTTTTTTGCCCTGTTGAGCTGTCAGAATTTAATTGGAAATATTTTACTCCTGCCCTCTGTCTAACATATTTCAGTTACTTAATTCCCATATTTCTATTCCCAGACTGTATTTAGCCTTCAAGACTCGGCATCTTGAATGTGCTATTATATTAAAAAAACCAGAATTAATATACAACTGTTGATTATGCAAAATGGACACACATACATAGGCACACATAAGGCACAAATGTCTATACAGGTAGTCCTCGACTTATAACAGTTCATTTAGTGATTGTTCAACGTTACAACGGCACTGGAAAAAACTGACTTATGGCCATTTTTCATACTTACAACTGTTGCTGCATCCCCCATGGACACATGATCAAAATTCAGATGGTTGGCAACTGGTCCTGGAGTCACGTGATCAGCTTTTGCGGCCTTCTGATATGCAAAGTCAATGGAGAATCCATATTCACTTAACAACCATGTTATTAATTTGACAAGTGCAATGATTCACTTAACAGCTGTGGCAAGAAAAGTCATAAAATGGGGCAAAACTCATTTAACAAATGTTTCACTTAGCAACATAAATTTTCGTTCAATTGTTGTCGTAACTTGAGGATTACCTGCATATTTTACTGGGATACAGAAACATGCTGGAGTTTTGACTATTACACTGCCTGACAGGATCCTTCCTTAGGCTCTTAGAACTTGATATAGAACTTGGTAATGGTAATGGCAATGGTAAAGAACCTGATATTTTTTGATCCTGGGGGATTTTAATCTTCCTGATTTAATGGTAATCTCCAGTAAGGTGCAAGTGTTTTTGTCCCTCACAGTGTCCATGGGCAAAAGCTTGCTTCTGGATTTTAGGGCTCGCATAAAATGAGACTGTTAGCCTCAATTCTACTTGAGACCAATGGGATGAACGTGTCATTCCTCTGTGTCCATATACTAATTTTATCCCAGGAAACACAGTTTCCACATTTCATGGGTATTTATAAAAATGTATCTGGCAAACTATATCCCTTGGACAGTCCCATATAATAATTACTGAAAGTTTTCATAGAAGGAGAGATGCAAAGACTCTCCATGTTTTAATAAATAAATATAAATAAATAAATAAAAAATGAGACTGTGGAGTCACATGAATTCTGTGGGTTGTGGACTTCTACCCCTATCCCACAATTGTCCTTCGCAAAGAGTTTACTCATCTAAATCAACTGGAAAAAAAATGAGAAAAAAGGGGACCTGGAAATTGCCACTACATGCACCGGAGGGCAGGAAAAAGTGGTGTGATCAAAGAATTGTGTCTTCATTATGTCTATGTGAGGAAGCTCAGCTTTGTGTTAAGAAGGCACTTTGTGCTGTGAAAATGACACATTACTCTTCAATGATGCAATTTTCCTTTTCAAGATGTTTTGCTTTGCCCTAAGGTTTCCATTTGGCAGTTCCAGTGGCTACAAGAGGCTTCTCCATATGTGAAGAAGTGTCTTCTGGCTAGTGGAATTGGAAGACAAGAGGCTTTAGAGCGTCAAGAATATCAATGTAATATGTCATTCAGTAACGCATTTTCAAAATGATGATTCACCTAAACCTTCAGCAAAGCACCTCATTGAAGCTTTGCATAGTCTCTGTTTCTCTCTGCATTTGCATTTGCTCCCATTGACACGCATATTCAGATGTCCACCCACCACCCAACAATCTGTTATGAACTTACCTCTATGCCTTTCATGTTAGTCACATGCTTGGAGCATCAGAAGAAGCTGTTTTCCATAGTAGCACCCTATTTATAAAAAGGTTTCTTGTATTACATTTTCTTAGGTTCCAGGTAAAGAAATATTTCTATAAATTATTTTAAGTAATGTTTAATTTTTAAAGAAAGAATTCTATTCCAGCTGATATTTCTTTTATTGGTTTTGCATTGATTTATGATGTAAATATCTATAGAAGGAACAGATCAGACATCCAGCCCTTGCTTATCAATGGAGTGGAATGCAGCAAGTGGCCAGTTTTAAGTTTCTGGGTGTTACCCTAAAAGAGGACCTGACCTGGGGTGCCCACATTGCAGCCCTGGTCAAAAGGGCCCAGCAGTGATTATACTACCTGAGGCTTCTCAGAAAAGAACAACTGAATGAGAAACTGCTGGTGACCTTCTACCGCTGCACTATAGAGAGCATTTTAACATACTGCACCTCTGTATGGTTTACCTGCACAGTGGCAGATAGAAAAGCACTCCAGATAGTTAATGTCATTGCCCAGAAGATCATTGGTTGCCCTCTCCCCTGTTTGGAAGAGCTTTATAGCTCCCGCTGCCTTAAGAAAGTTCAAAACATTCTCAAAGATCCCTCTCATCCTGGGAACCCTTTTTTTGAACTATTACCATCTGGCAGATGGTACAGAATAATAAAAACAAGGACAAATAGGCTGAAAAACAGCTTCTATCCCAGGGCAGTAGCTCTTTTCAATTCTGCTGTATAGTGCAGTGTTGGTATGGTGTCGGGGGTTTCCAGTTCAATGTGTGAAGGGTGAAGGATGTGTGTTTGTGTTTATTTTCATGGTCATGATGTGCACTGAAGATGGTGTTTGATTTCGTTGTATGAGGTGCAATGACAATAAAGTAAAACTAAACTAAACTAAACTAAAACAGGGGTATCAAACTCGATTTTATCAGGGTTGTGTTTGACCTTGGGGGGTGAGTGGGTGTGGCTGGGGTGGGCATGGCCAGATCAACATCCTCCAGCCCTCTGCCAGTGAAAATGGAGCTGGCCCTCCCAGGCTCCATTTTTGCTGGCAGAGGTACTGCTGGCTGGTCCTTCACAGTTTCCAGGGTGGCCCCCATGAACCAGATCTAAGCACTCTGCAGGGCAGATGTGGCCCGTGGGCCTTGAGTTTCACACCCCTGGTCAGTGGTGGTATTGCACTGGTTTGGCCCAGTTCTGCCGAGCCAGTAGCGGTGATGAGCCATGGAGACCAAACTGGTTCTCTCTGCCACTCTGCTGTTGGGCCCACTCACCCGCCTGGGCTCCCATACTCACCTTTATCCTCTGCTTTTGAAGTGCAGCTTCTTTGCACAGCACAGCAGAGTGCTGCGTAGCAGCTGCTGAAGTCACCAGGAGAATGCAGGCTTTCAGGAGGTGAGTTGGAACGCTTCTGCGCCTGTGCAAATGCTTGTGCATGCACACAAAGCGTGCCCACCAAGCCACGCCCACCAAACCGGTGGTAAAACTTTTTGAATCCTACCACTGCCCTTGGTGTAAAACAATTAGCTGTTGTAAGCTAATAAACTTGTTAAAGTTGTAAAAATAGATGTGGGAATTTTAAGATGTACAGATGCTGGTAGAAAAGGTGGTGAGTTAATATGTGCTGTGTTGCAAAGGATTAATGTGTGTTGCAAAGGATGAATGTGTGTTCAAAGAAACAGAAATAGCAGTGTATAAGAGAATGCTTCTGCCCACTTCGTCGGATGAAAGTGAGAGCTGACTATCTCCAGAGAAACAGAATAGTAAGTTGAATGCAATGTGAAGGGAATTTTTAACATTTGTTCAGGTCAAGAATGAATGGGTTCTTGAAATGTAGATGTAATAGAAAAGTGAATGGCCGGTGTGGAAGAAGAAGTTGAGATGGCTTGGTTGTGAAGAAAGAATGAATGAGGATCACATTTCAGATTACAAAGAATGAATGGTTTGAGAGAAATGGAAAGACCAAGAAAGTTGTGGTTGGAAGGAGTTGATAAGACCCACAAAAAGAGAGAGGTGAGAAGTTTAATAAAGATAATGCAATGCCTGAATTTGCATGTGGGTGTGTTTAGAAGTGAAAATTGTTTGCAAAGAGGAAAAAAAATAGAGAAGCATAGTGGATGCTGCTGCTATAAAGTACTTTTAGTTAGATTCTTGTTCTTTCCTCTAATCATCTTGACTTTTTTTTCTTTATCTCTTTACACTTTTCATAATACTGTCTCAACAGAGTTGATGATGGGCATGCATGTGCCTATGTGGCAAATCACTTGGTGAAATTAAAGGCGTATAAATATATAAATACTGATAACACGCCTTAACATAAAATGAGAGATGGAGTGAGAGACTTTCAAATTTCTAGGGATATTGAAAATTGGACGACTGACTTTCTACAAATATCCTGAGATATCTGGGTAAATATCACATACTGTATCTTCATGGGTTCATTGTGGAAAGCGTTTATTACTTGTTGCTCTCTTGATAGACAAAGGCAAATGATGTTCATGTGAATAGATTTAGCTATTGATGGAAAGACCTTCTGGGATGGGGTCATAGGGCAATGACCAACACAAATTTCAAAAATTTCTTTTTCTCCCACTCAGGTGGTAACATATCCAGGCAGAACAAGCACTCTGTCAAAACTTGCCAATGCTGATCATTGAGTGCAGTGGTGGATTCAAATTTTTTTACAACCGGTTCTGTTGGTGTGGCTTGTTGGGCGTGGCAGGGGAAGGATACCATAAAATCTCCAGTCAGAGGTGGTATTTGCCGGTTCTCCAAACTACTCAAAATTTCCACTACCAGTTCTCCAGAACTGGTCAGAACCTGCTGAATACCACCTCTGGTTGAGTGGCAGAACCACCAAATGCCAATTTGTGGCGACTAAAGGGAACAGAGATTCCTGCTCATACTTTTGCAATCCAGAAGATGGCAATGAAGGCATGAAGCTACATCATACAACCAGAATTGGTATTGATTGTGTTTCCCATACCTACCTCAACAGCCCATGGCTATACCCAGGAATGGGCTTCAAAATTTTTAGCAAAGGGTTCTCTGCCCAGTTGCTGGGTGGGCGTGGCCTAGTCGGCCTCCTGCACCATGGTGGGGGGACTTTTTGCCCTCCCCGGACTCCGGAGGCTTTCCTCGGGCCTCAGGGAGTGTGAAAACAGCCTCCTCAGGCTCTGGAGGCTCTCTGGAAACCAGAAACGGGCCCATTTCTGGCCTTCCTGAATTTCCAGGAGGCCCATTTTTCACCCTCCATGAGCCTCTGCCTACACCCTGCACTTACCTACATCCAAAACAGGCTGTGTAGGGACTCCTGGGAAGAGTGGAGTGGGCAGGGCGGGGCCAGCCAGGAGTGGGATTTGGGGGTTCTCCGAACTGCACAGAATCTTAGCTAGGGGCTCTCCCAAACCCCTGCAAACCCCCAGCAGCCCACCCCTGGATATACCAGGTACAACTATCCAGATATTGCCATTCTCTTTGCAAGATGTTATCTGCAGAGGCCTTGTGAATCACATTAATGGTTTCCACTGGAGACTTCAAATAAATATGCCTAAGTGAATCAGCCCCACATCACATGCTTTTATTTAACTACTATATACAAAATAAATTTTATTGAATTTGTGCAACAAAGAAACAAATGTAACTCAAATACAGATGACAAAAGACAACAACAAAACTCACAAGAGGAAAATTAAAATCAAGAAACTCAGGCAGGAAATTGCTGTGCAGTAGCAACAATTCCAAATGAATCCTAGAACTCCAAAGCTAAAATTAATTAATTAACAGGCCAGGCATCTCAGATAACACCCTCCCCCACTCTGAGCACTACTACTCAATGATCTTGGTGGATAATGCACTCAAATCCCAGCTGGGCATTTCTCAGAAAAGAGCTCGCTGCTCCCCATGTAGAACATTCATTGCCTCCAACTAACCAAGGATACCTCCTACATACATACGCTTCCATATATGATCACACAATGTCTTCAGCCACTCCTTTCTTACTGGACTGGTTAAGCACCCATATATTCACAACCTTAGTGAACTTCCCCCTTCAGTTCTCACCCATGGAAAGATAAGCAGAAACACCACCCACAATTCACAGTCTTTTCTTACTTGATGACTAGTCCAATTACCAATACAAATTATCTTAGGTCACAATGACTTTCACCCGAGAGAAGCCCACATTAAAATGGCTGTTATAAGGTCCCTGTTAGGTATAACATTGATACCAAATATGGTTTGGGTGAATAAATATATAAAACTTAGATATCATGGTTTAAGTGCTTATCACTTTAGGCACAATGTTGCAGGCAATTAGCCGATTAAGGGTGCGGTTAGAAGTTACAATATAAGGAAGCATTAGAAGCTGGAAAGCTTACTGTGACTAACTGTGAATACTGTTTGTACTGTGCCTGTGACCGAGATGATCCTGTCTGCTACTGTTTGCTGATTTACTGCGAATTCAACTGTTCTACTGTTTGAGCGTCTTGCTGAATATCCAGCGTTTGTTTCTCTGGAGAGAGGCACCGGAGGAGGAGAAGATATCTTTATCGGCTGATAAAGATATTGTAAGGACTCTTAACTTGGACTGTAATAGTGAGTCTTACTGGATGGAAATATAGTGAATGAAAAATGGACTGAATGACAATGCTTTAAACTCTAAATGGATTAAAAACTATTTAAACTACAAACAGTGTTTGTGTTCAGTGTGTGTATACTCTGGGGCCCTTCCACGTTTGGCTGCCTGGCTTGACTACTGCTGCAATACTCTACTAGGGGTTAATCCCCAAACACTAACAGTCCCTACCAGTTCCCAGCCAGGAAGGAGTCATGATGGCTGCTCACTTGCATGGGGGCCTAGAAATGCAGGCACAGTGGCCAGGTAGGCACAACTGCTCTGACCAAGCTCTGGTTCTGCTACAACAACACCTCCACCTCCAGGCATCCATGATGAAAGAAAATGACAGCTCCCATGTGCTCTTTTACAGAGCCTTCATCCTACATCAGACCATACATCCCCTCTGTAAGTCAATAGAGGGTCTTCTCTTTTGTCAGCCACATAGTCTATCTACTTCTTACTGCAGTGTCACTGTACACTGCAAAACACATTGTACCCAGCACAGATAATCTGATCTGCACCCTTAATGATCCAACAATCTGGCTGTCATTGCCAACTCCAATTCCAAAACTGGTTCGCCAAGCCACAAGCCAGGCAACTACACACAATTCTGTCCCAAACTTCCTAAAAACTTGGCAAGGATACAAATTGTGTGAGTCAGAAAGAAGGCCAGTTTGGTCCATTTTGCTAGGGAAATAGCAATGGCACTGAGACTTATTTATTTATTTTGTCAAGCATGTTTTAGATCAGGGGTCACCAAGCTTTTGGACCTCAGGGACCACCAAACTCATAATTTTACATCCCAAGGACCACTAACTTGTTCTGTGGGCATGGCCTAATTTGTGGGTGTGGCTTGGTGGTCATGTGACTGGCTGGGCATGGCTTGTATGTAAATATTATAAATATTTATATAAATATTGATTTTTTTATAAAAAAGAGCAACTTTTACCCAAAATCAGGCAAAGCAGGCTGACTGAGTTGCTCACAGAATCATTCAGTGATCTATCTATCTGCCATTGGCTAGCTCAGTCTCTCAAATTTGCTTGCCTTCAATACTAAGGGAGGTTCAGTTGTGCTGAGCCGAAGATCTAAAGACTAGCTAGCCAGCAAGAAATCCAACCATTTCCTGCTTCCTAGCTAATCTAAATCTCCTGGCATAGCAGAACAGATGATGGTCGGAAAAAGGAAAAATAGCAATTTAGCAGGCAAGTTTACCGGGTAAGGAGTGAGTGGGCGGGGAGGGTTCCCACAGGCCATGTGGGCGGTGCAGCCTTGTGTTTCTGCGCAGCCTGGATTAATTGCTTTGAGGGGTGCTCTGGGGGTGAGATTTCTCTGCAGCCCACCAAAATTTTCTCATGGCCACTGGTTGGTGACCACTGTTTTAGATAACTGATATAATTGGAAACATGATTAAGAGTACGTGAAATGGGTACGAATAACAGGGAACATTAGAACAGGGTCGTTAGGCACTTATATACTGCTTCACAGTGCTTTACAGCCCTTTCTAAGCAGTTTACCCCCAACATCTGGGTCCTCATTTTATTGACTTTGAAAGGATGGAAGGATGAGTCAACCTTGAGCTGGTGAGAATCAAACTACTGGCAGTTGGCAGAATTAGCCTACAATACTGCATCTCTAACCACTCTGCCACCATGGCTCATAAAGACACCAGTAAACTCCTCCATCATCCAATCCAAAAGATAGTACCTCTAATCATCCACAACATACTAACATCCTCCAAGCAGCAGCAACAGCAGCAGTAGTAATAGTTTCATACAAACATCCAAACTCAGCACTATTCAATGTTTATCTATCCAATGTTTGTTGGTTTCCTTTCTGTTAATTCTCCATAAAACTAATACTGTATGCTTAAACTGGAACATATGGTTATGTCATTGTCATTCATTACTCATATGTACAAGTAACTCATATACAATTAACATGTATCAGAAAAAAATTAAACATTTTCCCTTACAAATATGCTAAGCCACCAATAGCCTGACACTTGTGAAGGAAATAATCCAAGATTAACTATTTCCTGCAGTGTTAAATTTGTTTACAAAAATGTGCTTATGCCAGCATTAGTATTATTACTTATTTCATTATAATTTTTAAAGATAGGAAATGTCACATCCAAATTATAATAAAGCTCTTTCCTTCAGCAGATGACTTTCATCTGCTGCATGAAGATGGCACCTGGGGAAGAGAGATTATCTTTTATTTTTGTGAAAACTCCAGCTGTGGCATCACTTCACTGCAAACAGCAAGGCCTTGATGAAACTCAGCCTTCTGAAAGAAGGACCTTGGAATGGATCTCAAAGGCATCATAAAGGGAAATCTGGGTTAGCATTGTTCTTTACCATTGCTTTAGCCCATTTAATAGTATCCTCTAATGCACTGGTGTCAAACTCGATCGCATCACGTGATGTATCATGATGTATTATGATGTTTTTTGTCTTTGTGGAGCCGGGGTGGGCGTGGCCTTCATGTGATGCATTCGGCCCATGGGCTGCCAGTTTGACAGGCCTGCTTTAATGTATTTAAAATATGCACTAGATAAATAGGTGAAGATAGATGGATAGATGGATAGATGAATGATGATAGATAGATGATAAATAGATGATAGGTAGGTAGGTAGATAGATAAATAGGTAGAAAGAAAGAAAGAAAGAAAGAAAGAAAGAAAGAAAGAAAGAAAGAAAGAAAGAAAGAAAGAAAGAAAGAAAGAAAGAAAGAAAGAAAGAAAGAAAGAAAGAAAGAAAGAAAGAAAGAAGTGGCACTCATCTCCCACTTGGAACATTGAGAGTTCAACCCTAGATAGCAGCAGATGTTTCTGTCTCCCAGGATGCAAAAAAAAAAAAAAAAATCTGCTACCAACTCTGCATGGCAACAAAAAAGGCATCTGGTCAGTAAACCCTTAGCTTCATTCACCTAACTCTACCCTGAATTAAAGAATTGCAGAGTTATAAAAAGGGATGATGGTGGCGGTGGTGGTGGATGGGTAGGCAGGCAGGCAGGCAGGCCTGCAGGCAAACTTTTGTTTAACAAATGTAGGATTACACTATCTGGCTTGGATGGATGATATTTATTAAACGATATTCCTGTAATTCTACTAGTTTTCCCTGTGTAAACAACACATACATATAAACATCTGGATTTATTCTTCTTCTTAGAATCTAAATATGTAAGGAACTGATTTACAGTACCCGAGGGATGCATCTGTAGATGAGAATCGTTAGGCAGGTAAACACCAACAGCAACATTAAGCAATTATAGAGTTGAGAACCTCATCAGCACCCTATAACAAATAATTCTATACAACGTGGCATTTAAATATAGTAAGCAATATGTGTGAATAGGGTGTAAGAGTGATTTGTATTTACCATATTTAAATGTTAACTGTCATGCTATGTATTTTATTACACATAAAATACTTTGAAAATAATAATATACATATACAATAATAAAATACTAAATACAATTATTGAGTTTGGCAAAGCCATCTTTGGTTCCCAGATGCCAAGGTGAATTAGAAACATTTTAGCAGGTCCCTGTATCACAGTAGGTTGCATATGAATGAGTATTTGTGTGGGTGTGTATGTATGGAAAGATGAGAATGAGATGTAGAATCCATTAATAAACAAAACATTGATTCACTAAAGCTTCTCAAATCATATTTTTCCCAATGATATCTGAGTCTTTGTGACTAGTTCAGTATAATTTAATCAGAATTGTCTGTCAATAATTACTCTTCAAGTTCTTCTAAGTTCATGTTTATATTGTCAGTGAAATTATCTCAACAAAGTGGACTCTTTTTAATGGTTTTTTTTTATTTTCCTGAGCACCAAGACTTTCTCCAGCTTCACTATTAGTGCTTTCAGCGATAGTCTAGATTTATTTTATATAATACTGAATGTTTTGTTCATCATGCAGTCAAGAACATTCCCAATTTTTCTCTAACACTGCAGTATAAAGGCATCATTTTAACTTCTTTACCTTTTCTAATTATCCATTTCTCACAGCTGTATATTACAATTGGAAAAACCACAACCACCACTGTTGTCAGTGTGATGTTTCTGCATTTTATTTCATCTAGATTTCACATTTTTGTTCTCCCCAAAGCCAGGCATGAATCCCTCCATCTATCATCAGCATATTTAAGGCATTTCACCCAGTTTTTTATTGCATTTTTTCCTAGTTAGCATTTCCCACACATTAAATAAGGTTACGGTAGACCCACTTTGGCACAGTGCAGGCTTTAGGCTACAAACTGTTAGACCTTAGCCACTCACTCTGTCTCAGAATTAAGAAGAGATGCAGAGATTCTGACATCTTGCCAAGATAACTGCAGAGATTATTCTAGGCAGCTGCAGGAGTCAAGACGGACTCAAAACACCAAATAAATAAATAAAAATGATGGGCATATGTACTATTATTGCTATTTTCTTAGAACTATATTAATTTACCCATTGCTCTTTTCTTCCTACACCAAACTCAGTTTTCCCATTATTCCACATGTTATTGGATTGCCATCTGTAGCATATGAGAATAAGTTTTGGGAGATTTTATGCCAACAAGTTGTTGTAGGTTACTTGTTCAACTTTCACTTCTTCTGCATTTTTATGGGAGCATCAGTGTTGGTATTTAGTAGGTTCTGACCAGTTCTGGAGAACCAGTAGCGAAAATTTTGAGTAGTCCGGAGAACCGGCAAATACCACCTCTGACTGGAGATTTTACAATATCTTTCCCCTGCCATGCCCACCAAGCCACGCCCACAGAATCGGTAGTAAACAAAAACTTGAATCCTATCATTGGGGAGCATATATATGGATTGCTATAATATTTAGTAGCTTGTTTTGGATTCAAAAGACGATTGATTGGATTGAAAGACGAATTCTCCAATTTTTCTGTAATTTTTCTTATTCTCAGTAGAAACTGTGTGATTTTTGTTATTGATGACTGTCTGATTGATTGATTGGCTGGTTGGACTATTTTAAGGGGCTGCCTGACTCCTGGCATCTTTCATCTCAAAGATAGGAAACAATAAAATGAAAGTTTAAAAAAAGTACTCAGTTCCAATTCATTTCATTTCACTGATTCCCAGAATGTCAACATTCAGTCTTTATATTTCTGCTCTGACAATATCAAGTCTGCTTTGGTTCATGATTCTGATATTATACATAAAAATAATACACATATCTTTGCAACGTCTAAATTTTCTTTTTAACCTTGACACAGCTGGACATCCTTTTGGTTTTATTCCAGCTACATGACAGACACTAGCACTACTCACACTTGTCCTGATTCTCCAAGTAGTTTGTAGGATACCTTCTCACCTAGCAGGCTCATCTTTCAGCATCTTGTTCACATTTGACTGGTTTTGAATGGGCATTCATTTTTCTTGCAGAATACTGGAATGGATTGCCATTTCATTTTCCAGTGCATTGCATTTATATGAATCCTTCATCTATGACCTACTTTCTTTTATTTTTTAAATAAATTTTATTAAGTTTTCAAATTTTAAAAACATAAAATAAAACTTTATACATTGTTATCAACATCAGGACATCTTTTGCATCTCCTCACATTTTTCAGTATATGTATTTACTTATTCCTTTACCATTACATCTTACTCTTGCTATAAATCAATATATTTTATCCTTACAAATCAATCTTCTCTGTGGTATATTTACATATTTACATATTCCCTCATTCTTTTCCTAATTGCCATTTTATTTTCTTTTTATTTCTAACATACGAGGCATCCCAGGCCCTATAGTGAATTGAATCTTCTCTGTCTTTTATTTTCATCGTTAGCGTGAATCTGAATCTATACAATCTATTATTATTTTTATAACCATGCCTTCCGGTGGAACTCTTTTTTTCCTTCCAGAGTTGTGTGTACAAAATCCTTGCAGCTGTTAATATGTGTAACATGATATATCTATCTGTTTTATTGAATTTTTGTGTTATTATACCTAATAAAAAAGTTTCCGAATTAAGTTCAATTTTGTGATTCGTGATTTCTTCTATCCATTGTCTAATTGTGTTCCAATATTTTTTTCACTTCCTGGCATGTCCACCAGGTATGAAAATAAGTGCCTTATCTATGACCTACCTTCTTTTTTTAAAAAAAATTATTGGTTTTTAAGACAAACATAGACAAACAAAACATAAAAACATACATACATACATACATACAGTGTGTCGGATGGTTTACAAATTTTGTGCTTCCATTTCGTAGTCTTTAATTACAGTAACATTGTATATATTCGCATATTGTCAATCAAATATTAAACACATTAATATCATTGTTAATCATTTGACTATACTTTTATTCATTCATGTTTTACAAAATAATCCATATTTTACTTAATTTGTTTTATGACAGTTCATATTATCATCTCAAATCTATTCTAGAATCATTTTGTAGATATAATAGGAAAAGAATACATCTTTATATATTTATTATTTTCTAAGAATCTACATATTTCATTACCATGTTTTATTGTCTGATTGATAGAATAGATCCCAAATTTTATAAAATTGTTTATCATCTTGTTCTCTGATTTCAAATGTCAATCTACTCATTTCAGCACATTCCAATATTTTCTTAATGATTTCCTCTTGTAATGGTATTTTCTCATTTTTCCAGTTTTTGGCAAATACTAGCGGCTGTTAATACATTTACAATCAGGTATTTCAATTCTTTACTATATATTTCAGGTAAAATTCCCAATAAAAATATCTCTGGTTTCAAGTCTATATGCTTTTTTGTCATTTCTTTCCAACCACGTGTGGATTTTACTCCAATATTTTTTGGTATCTGCACAAGTCCACCACATATGGTAATATGAGCCAGGTATCTGATGACATTTCCAACATCTTTCAGATTTGTTCTTGAACATTGTTGCTATTCTTGTCGGGGGGAAATTCCACCTGTAAAACATCTTATACAAATTTTCTTTATATGCTGTTGACATTTTCATTTTATAATTTTTAGACCACAATTTTTGCCATTTCTCTAGATCAATCCCATATCCAAAATTCTTCCCCCAGGCAATCATAGTTTCTTTAACTTGTTCTTCTTGTAATTTAATTTCTAATAAATATCCATACAATTTTTTAATCACCTTTTCATCAGTACCTGTCAAAATCTTATCTAAGTCAGTCAGTTTATCATAGAAACCTTCTATTTTAGAATCTTTATCATACCTTGAATGTATTTGCGCATATGAAAACCAATTGATCTTTATACTTTGTTCCTCTAATTTTTGCATAGATTTAAGTTCACCCTTTTCATTCAATATTTCACCATATCTAACTGTTTGTTCCTTTTTATATATTATAGGATAAGAAAATGCTTCAATAGTCGATAGCCAGACTGGAATTTTCAAATAACATTGCCTTTTAGTCTTCTCCCAGTTTAACCACAGAGAAGACATATAATGTCTTCTAAAATACCCCTGTGTTTTAGTTCCTTTATACCATAGAAAAGCATGCCACCCCAACAACAGATCATGTCCTTCTAATGTCAACAATCTAGTATTTCTTAATGTTATTCATTCCTTAACCCACATCATATTTGTAGCTTGATTGTTGATATTCTCCCTATTAATGACAGTTGTAAATTTTCCCATTTCGCCAAATCTAGCGCTATCTGCTGCTTAAGTCTGATATAATTATTCTCTTTTAGTGTACTTCATCTTGCTGTCAAATGTATCCCCAAATACTTGATCTTATTCGTGACCTGAATTTTCAATATATCTGCCAGTTCTTCCTTTTGTCCTGATAGCATATTCTTTGTCAAGATCTTTGTTTTATCTTTATTTATTTTCAAACCAGCCACCTTTCCATATACCTTTTTCTATCAATTTTGATGCTTTTTCTAGTGGGTCTTCTAAAATGAAAACCAGATCATCTGCGAATGCTTGCAACTTAAATTCTTCCTTTTATCTATGACCTACTTTCATGGGTCTATCATCCAGAGTGTCACTGGAATGTGTCACTCCAGGTCCCTTCCCTGAAATGTAGCCATCCTTTAGAATCTAGAAAGTGTGCCTTTTCAATGATTCCCCTACATTATAGAATACTCACCCCCACAAACAATTCAGCAGGCTGACAACTTCAGAAAGGCCATAAGCACTTGGCTCATCATCCAGACACTGGGTTATACAGAATAACAGAGTTGTTGTTATTGTTATTCCTCTAGGCATTTGAAAGAAGCACATTTTTATGGCTCTCATATCTTTCCACTGTTTGCTTTTTAGCTGGCAGCACTGTGATGCCACATGTTGCATTTTTATTGTTATTATTCTCGCTTATTCCCATTTTTATAGTCTTCTAGTCCAATCCTTAGATTGAGCAGGAGATGGCTGTCCAATCTCTTCTTAAAAATCTCCAGTGATGCGGCACTCACAACTTCTGGGGGCAAGTCATTCCATTGATTAATTGTTCTTTACTGTCAGAAATTTCTCTTTAATTCTATATTGGATCTCTGCTTGATAATCTTCCATCCATTATTTCTTGTCCCACTCTCAGCTGCTTTGGAGAATAGATTGACCCACTCTGTCTAAGCCCCTCAAATATTGGAAGAATGCTATCATCACCTTTGTTAGACAGACATAACTAGATCCCGCAACCATACAGGTAGAATAGAGTGAGGAGAACCTGACAAAGGTCGCTAAAGTATCCTGGGAGGATGATTGAAGTGCCAGTTTTTTAGTTTCTGTTTTTATAATATTTATGCTTAAAGTTATGGTATGTATGGTTTTATTGTCACTCTGAGCCACCCAGAATTATTCTCAAAGATGGCAAATATTTTAAAATAATAAATAAAATCAAAACCCTATATCAGTTATCAAGATCCTGGTAAGCTGCTGTTGATTTATTACAACACAATAAACTTTGAAAATGGTTCAGAGATTGCAATTAATCTAAGAGTCTGACTCTTGAAGTTTAGCTAGGACTGATTGATGGAATGCTAATTCTTTGCCATTTTCTTGTCTATAATTTGAACCTAATTTAAAATGCTTCTTTTTGATCTTTGGAGATAGATATTTGAAACAATATTTCTTCCCTTATTTGTATGCATGAATCTTAAGGTTATCATAAATTGACTTCTCTTGGTGCCCATAAAGTGATACAGAAGGAGGGGGTTGATTCAGTTCTAGACTCCAGTATGAAAAACAGCCTCCCCCGAGACATAAAGTTTAAGACCCCTGATTTCCCCAAAGCATTTGAAAGAAGCACATTTTTATGGCTCTCATAGCTTTGCGCTGATTGCTCTTTAACTGGTTGCACTGTGATTCCACATGTTGCATTTTTATTATTATTCTTGGCAACAATTCCCATTTTTATTTTATTATATCACTTTTCACTGGAGTTTTACTTTAAAGTATATTGATTTGCAAACCATCCAGATCACCTTGTTTATTGAAGAATTTAAAAGATATAATAAGACCTGTGGGATGAAGTATTTCCTTTTAGGTGGCTTAAAAATGCGACCTGTCAATATAAAATTTTAAGAGTTGGATTTTGTAAAGTGTTTGATGCTTGTGTATATGCCCCCTCCCCTTCTTGCACTGTCTTTCTATACATAATATTAGCATTTTTCAGTACAGTAAAAGTATACAAAACAAACCCCAAAGATTGAAAAGTAGAAAAATGGACTAAATAAAAAGGGAAATAATACAGTTATGCCTTTTATCCTTCTTTGTATTGAGTCATGATCAATTTATTGTCTCCATTCTCTTTAGCTCTTTTTAATCTATCTGTCTGTCTGTCTGTCTGTCTGTCTATCTATCTATCTATCTATCTATCTATCTATCTATCTATCTATCTATCTATCTATCTATCCATCCATCCATCCATCCATCCATCCATCCATCCATCCATCCATCCAATAGTGGGATTCAAATTATTTTTACTACCGGTTCTGTGGGTGTGGCTTGGTTGGCATGGCTTAGTGGGTGTGGCAGGGGAAGATACTGTAAAATTTCCATTCCTTCTCCACTCCAGGGGAAGGATGTTGCAAAAATCCTCATTCCTTCCCCACTCCTGGGGGAAGGTTACTGCAAAATCCCATTTCCTCCCCACCCCACTAACTTGCTTTCCAGCTCTGTTCTCCTGTGCAGAGCAACAAACGAAGACCCAGCCAATCAGCTGACTCAGGAGACAAAGAATAGATGGGGTGGGGCCACTCAGAGGCGGTATTTTCCAGTTTTCCAAACTACTCAAAATTTCCGCTACCGATTCTCCAGAACTAGTCAGAACCTGTTGAATACCACCTCTAATCTATCATCTATCTATCCATCCATCTATCATCCATCCATCCATCCATCTATCTCATTCATAGTTAAGGACTGCCAATTCCCTCCCAAAGGGAATCTGGGAAGCGTGCAATAAAAAATTTAAAGCATAAAAAGAATTACCAGTATGTAAAATTTAAAAGATACAAAGAATGTTAAACATTTATTTTAAAAAGTAGGAGAGAGGAGTTTCAGCCTGCTAATCAACCCCAAAGCTGTATGCTCATCTTGATGGCCCAAGCATGTTTTTGTGACTTTATGAAAGGCCAGGAGAGTGGATGCCTGCCTCATCTCAGGGTTGGGGGGTTGGGCAGGAATACCAGACATAGTGGGGCAATGGCAGGGAAAGCTTTGTTCCTGGAGCCCAATAGGGGTTGCTACATCTTTGGAATATGACTTTGGATTTTTCCATCCATCACCCCTACAATATATATATATATATATACCAAACGCCTGGCAGACAAGACACACATTAAGACTGAACTATGCACCCTAACTAAAGTACTGACAGCCAATGGTTTCCACAAAAGCAAAATCACCGGCTTGATCAACAAAAACACACTGAGACATAATAGAGACCCAGAAGATGAACAGACCGATGGAACAGCTGTCCTGCCCTACATAAGAGGCACTACAGACAAAATTAGTAAGATACTACACAGACATCACATCAAGACTGCCTTCAAAACAGACAGAAAAATAGCAGCCATCCTTAGAAACCCCAAAGATAAAATTGACCTGGAAAACCAAGGCATATACGAAGTCCCCTGTGCATCATGCCCGGCCACATACATTGGACAGACCAATAGAAGAATAAGTACCTGCCTGGATGAACACAAAAATGCAGTCAAAAAGCTGGAACACACTTCCTCACTAGTCCAACACATGGAAGCCACAGGTCATAGCATCAACTTCAATGGCACCAAAACCCTAGCCACTATAGAAAACCCCAGCCACAGAATCATCAGAGAAGCCATAGAGATTGAAAAAAGACCTGAAAGCATGAATAGAAGAGATGATTCCACCAGACTGTCAATCATTTGGAAGCCTGCACTCACAAACAAAAAAATCTCCACACCACAAGCCAGGCAAACACCTGGGCACAAACAGATCCCCCCTGATACCTCCAGCTCAAACACACCCCAACCAGGCACCCAGATGAAACCTAGCTTCCTAACTAATGATAGCCGTCCATTTACCCGGAGCCAAGCTGCACTAAAGGCCTCCAATAAAGTAACACAATGTTGCCAGCCAATCAAGATACAAAAAGAGCCAAAAAACAGACAGAAGATATTAGAAACACCAATCAAGCAGAACACAGCAAACTCCGAGACCAATAAACACACACCAAGACTCCCAACCAATCAGGATGAAGAAAAAACCATTCTGGCACAGCAATAGGCTGCCCCAAATTTAAATCTGAAACCACTGTAAAAGTCTGACTCACAGATGAACACTATACAGAAGCCTGATGATGGCAGATGAGATTCTGCCGAAACGTTGCTACAACTTTAAAAGCACAACTACAATGACATGGGAAAATACCCGAACAAAGCGAATACCATACATGTAAGTACTCGCGAAACTTGGTATAAAGTAATGCCAAGCAATTGACCACTCTGGCTACTTACATTTCTTTATTGTTGTTGTTCTTCAGTTCTATTTTCTTACAATTCCTTGCTAAAATTGTGCCTGCTATGGAGGTCATTAATCGATTTCTGGATTGTTGATGTTTTTTCCGCACTTACTCTCTTGATGAGTTTTTCTGAACTACTAACATAAAAACCTTTACACCACATAAACCTTTACACCACATTATACTCTATTGTGTTCTTCAACACATCTGAGGCCTTCAGTACTTATCAAAATAATATCTCTTTTAAAAAAAAGTGTATGTGGGGGTGAGGGGGAATGACCATCTCTATAACACATCTAGTTCCTGATATTTTAACTATCAAAGGAAGCAGGAATTATGAAAAGTTTGGATTAAGCGCATTATTTTCAACTTCTTTCCCTTTCTGACAAAGACACAGTCAATTTAAGCTGTATCTAATTTAACTACAATGAAATTCTCCAAATTTATACACTAAGATGTCTTTTGAGATGCCTTCCTAGGCTGATATTAGAGGCACATCTAGGAATCTGACTTCATGGCTGCTGGACTTCAGCCAGCTTTATAATGCTTATGCTTCATGCTACCCATTAGTAACATCATCACTCATGCTCTTTTGCTGACCTTCACTTGAGAATAAGGAATTTGACAGAAATATGCAGATCCTGGGTATTTTTAGGAATTTTTATTCTCAATTTGTCACTGGATATCATTGCTAATTGTTATTTTTCTCAGTTGTTGTTTTTAATCTTAATTTATAAGCCACCTAGAGAAGCTTTCAGATTTAAGGTGGGATGAAACTTGAATGTGAGGTAAAACAATATTATTAAAAATAAGAATGACTAATTAAAAAATAAAACAACTTTTAAATACATGGTCTCTTTCAAAATGGATACCTTTTGCATCTAACTGTTGCAAATGATTTAAATATCCAGGGTATCTAACATTTGTTTTTATTTCACCTGATAGTTGTCATAAGAGTTTAAAACATACAATTATATGACATTTTGCATATATATATGCAAACACTGGTTTATTACTTTTTATAAAGTAGGGCTTGGTTAATGGGTTAAGTCAGGGGTCCCCAACCACCGGGCCGCGGACCGTGCACCGGGCCGTGGAGCACTCTTTACCGGGCCGCAAAGAAATTTTTTAAAAAATGGCGGCTTTCTTCACCTTCGGTGAATGCTGCTGGGATCGGGATCAAGGACACAAATGAAAGAAGGGGAGGGAGGAAGCAACCGAAGCCTGTCCTGCTCTCTGGCTCAGCTCTCTCAGTCGCTTTCTCGCTCCTCCACCAGCCCAGGAAGAAACTGCTTCAAAGAAGCCGGGGGTGTGGCTTTTCCTGTCGCCGCAGCTTCCCGAGCGCCCGTTCACCCCACCCCACCCGCCCGCCGCTCCGGTTCAATCCACAGTGCTCCGTTCTGCCTGCCTGCCTGTCTGGTTGTTTGGGAGCAGCTTCGCTGAGAATAATAACTATTCACCTCTTTTTATCAGCCGAAGCTGCTCCGAAACGAAGAAGGCAGGCAGGCAGGCAGGTAGAACGGAGCACTGTGGATTGAACCGCGAGCGGGTGGGCGGGCGGGTGGGGTGAAACGGGCGCTCCGGGAAGCTGTGGCGACAGGAAAGCCACCCCACCCCCACCCCGGCTTCTTTGAAGCAGTTTCTTCCTGGGCTGCTGTAGGAGCGATAGAGTGACTGAGAGAGGAACGAGGCAGACACCGGAGGGAGGGAGGGAGGAGACACCTGAGGGATGGGGCTGAGGGAGGCAGGGCCGAGGCGCTCCCTGAACTTGGTGGTTTGCTGGCAGACGTTTTATTACCCGACTAGGTAACAACATCAGATGTTACCTAGTCAGGTAATGAAACGTCTGCAAGCAAACTACCAAACTCGGATTCTCTCTCTCCCCGGTCCTTGAAAAATGTTTCTGCTTGAAACCGGTCCCTGGTACAAAAAGGTTGGGGACCACTGGGTTAAGTAATCAGCTGGATATAGGTCTCCAGTTTAACTTATTTACACAGAAGTTAGTATTATTTAAATATACTACTAGTTCTTCAAAATAATCCCCAAAACCTCAACAATAAAATTGTAACAATAGCAAAAAAAAAATCAGAACTTTAGCATTCTTATTGATGACATCATAATTTACCATAAAATAATCCAAGGAAGAATAAGGCCAGATTGCAAAGAATTTATCCAAAAGAGCTTTACCAGAAGCCGAGAAGAATTTTTTTTTACCTAACATCTTCAAATAGTTCATGTTGGAGCTAGGAAGGGCTCTAAAAAAAGCATTCACAAGACTATAACTAGAAATAACCAAGAACTATGTGTTTCTGATGGATGGCCAACAACTTGGGTATTGTATAAATCTAAAGTAGAGCTTTAGGTGACATGAGCACCATTGAACATACAGGAAAAGTATTTGTACTTACAGTAGGTTTGGGGTTTTACTAACTGAATCACAAGATTTATTGCATAGTTTTGACCTCTAAAATGGGCAGTAACATTTACCAATCTGTTACCGTCTGAGTTGCTCTAAAGATATATCGCCCAAGGTATCAATATCTGAAATATTGTATAATTATTAGTCCTCATTCATTTGAAGTAGTTCTAAAATTTATTAGATTAAAAAAAGATGTTATCAGATTACTATTGGTTCTTGATCATCATAAACTAACATTGTTCTGCTGTTATTCTGGTACTTATAGTATATACAGGGTATGTAATGGCTCGGTGGTTAAAGACACTGATTTTGATACCTGAGTACTGCAACCCTTACTTGCCCCAGCTCCTGCTCACCTAGCAGTTTGAAAGCATGCAAATGTGAGTAGATAAATAAGCCCCACTTAGTGGGAAGGTAATGGTGTTCTGTGCACCTCAGTATATATTCATGCTGGTCACATGTCCACAGAAATGTCTTTAGACAATGCTGGCTCCCTCAGCTAAGAAAATGAAGATGAGCACCACCCCCTAGAGTTTGAGTTGAATGGACAGGGGAAACCTTCACCTTTACTGGTTATGATACATACAAACTTGGATATAGGAAAACCAACTTCTTTTTACTTTAGGAAATTTTGTTTTCTCATTCTTCCAACAAATGCTGGATAAAGCATTTGGGAGAGTTTGATAGAGAACACTTATGGATTTGTTATTCCTGATTTTAAAATTTTGCAATAGCATCAAGGGTGGGTTTCAAATTTTTTTAGCAAAGGGTTCTCCGCCCAGTTGCTGGGTGGGTGTGGCCATGGTAGGTGTGGCCTAGTCAGCCTCTTGCAGCACAGTGGTCCCCAGGCTCCGGAGGCTCTCTGGAAGCCAGAAACTGGCCCATTTCTAGCCTTCCCAAACTTCCGGGAGGCTCCTTTTTCGCCCCTCTTTGAGCCTCCACTTGTGCCCTGCACTTACCTGCATCCAAAACACGCTGCATGGCGACTCCTGGGAGGGACAGGGGTGGGTGGGCAGGGCCAGCCAGGAGTGGGATTTGGGGGTTCTCCGAACTGCACAGAATCTTAACTAGGGACTCTCCCAAACTCCTGCGAACCCCCAGCAGCCCACCCCTGAATAGCATCCAGAATATTATATTAGGAGGGTTCACTTTGCTGAAAAAGATATACTTGCATATGTGCTATGCAATTTCAGAAGTTAAAAGGTTCTCTCTACTTGATGTATATTTGATTGTTTGAGCTGTTTGACAACGCAGCATAAAGGAATTGGATTGGGGATCTTGATTCATTGCACATGGGCATTCTATTGAGACAAAATAGTGAAATTATTGGTTTATACTACTAATAGTTGAACATTTGAGTTACAATTGACCTTGGTCAAATCTGACATGGTGACCTCGAGCTGCAGAGCTCTCATATCCCATTACAAATGCCTTGAGCTATTAAGAACCCCATGACAATAATATCATTAAAGCCCTCTAAATTTGCTGATGCATGAGTTTCTTTTCCTGAATCTTTATTTATGCTCTCTAATCAAATTAGGCGTTCATGGTGATAATTCAAAACATTTTCACATCCCCTTTCTTCTTGTTTACTTACTAACCTGAAGTTGAACCAAAAGATTATTACTTGGAAGGGATTTTCTCTTCCCTAACTATACTCTTTTCTTCTTAATATTTGACTTTTTCTATCAATAATTCTCTCTCGCACACATAGACTCCATCTTGAAGCAATCTTATCAATGTCTTGAATGGCTATCAGGATTTTTAAAATGCTTGTTTTATTATAAAACGATGAACTTATATTTATATAAAATATTTAATAAAATATGTATTTTATAAAATTTGTATCACATTGTTCTTTAAACTGTTATTCCTTTCAATGACTTAAAAATGTGCATGTATTGTAGATGCAGATGTAGCAAAAGAGAGAGAGATAAAATATTATATAAGAAACTTTTTTAAACAGTGTAGCTTTGGGCACCATATTTTTCAGTTTAAAATAACTACTATACATGCATCATTTTTGGTTATTATGGAGACAGAAGAATCATTTGAAATGGAGTAGACACTTTTGAGATTATAGCAATAAGCAAACTTTGCTTAATAGCTTGGCCACTTTGTTATGTGTATAAAACTAGTTTCATATTGGGAAACAAATGTCCTTTGCTAAGGTTTTTTTGTGCGCTTACCCTACATATATACCTAAATATCTTTCTTTTGGGTCTACTCTGGGCCTTGGGGGATCATTAAAAGGTTTCTCTAACAGAGTTAGGAAATCTGATTATTTGCAAAGAGGAAGCAAGAGTAGGGACAATCAATTATTTCTTTTATAGAACTTGAAGGGTTCAGGATATCAGAGATAATAGGGCCCCTATTTTCATTATTTAATCTAGAGCTGTCATCTATGAAGCAAAACTCCAGACAATAGTATCTACAACAAAAAGAGTCAGAAAGTGATCCAGTGGTCATCTGGAAAGTTGCAAGCTAGAATTAATAGATTCACTCTTATCAACTCAGTGGGACATTACAACTTAATTCCTGGGTTGGGCCTGGCAATGAACCCATTATCATATTATCATATTTCTTTTAAACCATAGTCTTGGAGCTCTGTCTCCCACATAGATGCCTTATGCTTAAGAACAGCAAATTCTCTTCATTCCCAGTAATAAATTGTTATTGTTAAATTTGTACTTAGTTGGAACATTATAGTTGTGCTGAGATGGATAATAATTACTTTGGAGAACCAAGTAAGAAAGACAAAAAGGGATAAACAATGGAGCTGTGTTTAAACAATAAATATCTTGGGCTATTAACATTAGCAAAATAGCGAAGGAAATTCTTTCTCTCCCTCTGAATATACTCCTTTATTTAAATATCTTGATATCTTTTAAAGAAAAATCACAGTTATTCTTTTCTTACATAATTCTCAGCAGAAGTAACTGGCTTGTCTATCTTTCTCCTGGAACTTCTTTTTATCTTCAGCAGGGAGTGCATACCAGAGAAAAACAGGTGTTTTCATTTGCTCATTGCCACTTGTATGCTTCTCAATTTCATTAAAGTTTTTTTAAAAAAAATATTAAAAACCTTTTTTTTAAAAAAAAAAAAAAAAGTGAAATTTCACCTGTTTATATAAAAATACTTTTTCTACCAAACTTCTGGTGGAACTTTCTATTCTGTTCTTTTCTCTCTTTATTCTATCTCCAATGCTTCTCATCAAATATTTTCTGAGATTGATGGATATAATTTTAGTCTTCCTCATAAAACTCCTATGTCTATATTATTATGATCCTTTCCTGAAATAGGGGAATAACATAGAAAAGATTTAGGGTAGCAACTATACTGTCAGATTAGTACAGTTTTCTCATGAACAATTTGGGGAAAAAAAGTATATATACAAAAGGCTGGGGGAACTATGAGCTGTTTCTCAGTTGTTTAGCGCTCACTAAGGTTCTGTCTTTGGTGTTACCAAATAAACTGGGATGAAGAAGAGAATAGCCTCCATTTTTTCTAAAAGCTTGCTTTCAATCAAATTAGTTTATGCTGGGCTACGTGAATCAGTGTCCCAATTTGATATTAATCAGCTTCACTTGAGACCCTTAGATTTTTCATTTTCCTTTTGTGACTAAGCCAAACTGGTCTCAAATTTTGCGAGACCATGAAAAACCTAATATAATAAATGAATTTCTATTACTTCCTCTATTAATAGAATTGTTTCGGCTCTTGCTTTCAGATAGAATAGTTCATTCCCTTTACTTACTTCTGAAGCCAGAGCTTTCTTACAATACCCTTTGTGTTCAGAAGAATAGGTCTTGTAACAACCCATAACAGTTCTTGAACATCACCCAAGGTGACCTAGTTGGGAATCAAAGGTGGCATTCTTGTTAGGTTCAACTTTTCCCCCTTCCAAAGACAATACCAAGAAGTTGAGATGGAGGAAATTTCATACTTCTTGTTTGTTCATAAATCCCCTATTTCTCTCATCTTCCATCTTGTTTTTCCTAATTTCTCCAATGAAATGTTGGCTTTTGTTCCTTTTATTATATTAAATCTGTATCAAATGTGTTTTCCTTTTCGGCTTTTCTTTCTTCTATTTTTCTTATAATTTGCAAGAAAAAAAACTTTAATATTGATACAAATAGAAGTTTAAATGAATATAGACTTTTTAAAAGAAGCTTGCACTATGAAATATGTACTTGCAAATTTAGACAGACACATCTTGTCCCCTTTTGTAATCTCAGCCAGTCCAATTTATTTTATTGTTTGTTTGTTTGTTGGAAAAAAAGCAAACAGGAGACTCAGTTTCATGTAATGTTTAAGCCATCAGACTAGAAACTAGGAGACTGGGAGTTCTAGCCCTATGTTAGGCATAATGCTAGCTGAGTAACTTTGAGTCAGTCACTCTCCCTCAGCCCTAAGAAAGAGAAGGCAATGGCAAACCACTTCCAAAATCTTACTAAATAAACTGCATGGACAAATTCAGTCAGTCACCAAGATTATCTTGAAGGTGAAAACTCACAGACACACAGAGCAAACTAACAATATAATACAACACTCTACCTGACTCTGTGGTTTCTTCCCCAAACCCCAAAAACTTTAATCTTAGACTTTCTACTATTGACCTCATCCCTTTCCTAAGAGGTCTGTAAGGGCGTGAATAAGCACATCAACGTGCCTACCGTTCCTGTCCTATTGTTTCTTTTATTTTTCTTATATGTATCCATGTATTCATAACTATGTTTTTACTTATACCTATTATCTTGTAAGCAATTGACAAACCAAATAAATAAAAAACAATAACTCAAAGGCATAAAAAAATACTACTCCCAATTGTCAGGCTGATTCCAGTGGAGAAATGTGGTTTTGTAGGTAATCTGTAGCCAAACTATAAAGGGCTTTATTAGGTTAAGACTAGTACTTTATATTTAAAGCAGTACTGGTGTCACAATGTTCCCAATTGCAATTGCTTGAAAACACCCAAGTGTCTATGTTCTTTATCAGATGAAGTTTTTAGGTTTTTTTGAGGCAACCCAATGTACAGCATACTTCAGGGGTTTACTGTAGATTAGGAGCTAAGAGATTGTAAGAAAGGTCTTCCTGCCCTTGATAAGGCTGTATTTGGGCAGGAACTACAAATCCAGAAAATCCTCCTCTTTCAAAAACAGACCTTCTCTATTTAGAATCCTCACTGGAAATGAACAAGAACTTGGTTATTTAAACAGCAACTCCATCTTATGACAGTTCAATTCTCCATTCAATCTATGTCTTCAGTTATAGAAACAAAACTATGAGAGCCTCTTACATTGTAATGCTGAATGTCGTCAGCAGACTGACAATACCAACCCCAAACTGCCAAATGCTTCTTAAGAAAGCTACCAGCAGGTTGATATTTATCCCCTACCACCAGTGGTGGGATTCATTTTTTTTTTTTTTTTTACTACTGGTTCTGTGGGCATGGCTTGGAGGGCATTTGCAAAATCTCCAGTCAGAGGTGGTATTTGTCAGTTCTCTGAACTACTCAAAATTTCTGCTACCGGTTCTCCAGAACTGTTCAGAACCTGCTGAATACCACCTCTTCCTACCACCATTAAAAGAGGCCACCAGCAGAGGAAAAAACTGAACCAACGTGAAACAGAAGTTCCAACTCCCCACCCATGCAATACCTAACAATAACATGGTAAATGGTAAAAACAAACAAACAAACACTGAGAGGCCCAGCAAGACCAGGTCCATATCTTCAATAAACATCATCTACAAGAATGACAAAGGTATTCTCTCTCCTATGCCTAGACCTGAATCTTAGATTATTTGGACCCATATCAGGTATTTACTCTGGAAATGAAGGGAAAAAAATCTCCCACAGAAGCTAACAGAGTTAGGGATGCAATTTATACATTGATGATATTTCATTATAAGTTCCAAACAGATCATTTTAGAGATTTCAGTGGGATTCTGCTCTCCACCACTTCTGCTGCATTCCACAGTAGAATAAGAAAGTAAAGCTCTCTATTGCCTGTGTCAATAATAATAATAATAATAATAATAATAATAATAATAATAATAATAATAATAATAATAATAATAATAATAATAATCGTCATCATTGTCATCATCATCAGCAGCAGCAGCAGCATCAATTGGCTGTTCAGTTACATTATTTAATTAGATTTCATACTGCCTAATTAGATGCAACATTGATGCAATTGACCATATTATTCTACCATAGAAAATTTATGCTCGGCGATACTTAAACTATAGTACATATTAGTCCTGTTCGGGATTTGGGTGATATTTGAATGAGCAATTGACTCATCATGTTAGAGCAAAATGAAGGATATGCAAATGAGACATTGAATATACCTTGTGATTTAACAAGCTAATAAGAGTTAATCTCAAGCCATCTTTAAAGTGAAATATTCTACATGTAAATTTACATTTCAGGACTCAGAATAAGGATATTAATATAAATTGGACCTTAGTTATTCCTTAAGAACATTTAGTCTAGACATTTATACCTTACTGTTATTATTCTATAATATTGTAGTCAATTATTAGGTAGAATAATTTAAGAACTATTGCAATATTTTTATCAGCATCATACATGGAATTTTTATTTGTCAAATTTAGAAATGAATGAAACATTTGCCTATTAATCAGATCAGAAGTATTTGATGCCTCTTGGTTACTGACAGTTTTAATTGGAAACATGCTTTTTGAAATAAATAAATAGTCTATGTAGTTTTTAAAAGCCAACACAATACAATTTACAGTTTTGTATTCCATCTGCTTCACTGTATGGAAAATAAATTGTAAGGCAAATTGCAGTAATCACATATTGCAATATTAAGTCTCATTTCAGAATTCCCCATTATTAATTCTTCTTCGAAATAGCTGAGAGGATTTTTATCATTCTTTAACCTGTTACATGCTATCCAGGTGTTGAGTAAACAAGGAAATGATTTTAAAAGATTTCTTATTATTTCTCCTAAATATCTTAATGTATGAATTTGTTGACCATATATGTTTCGTACAAAATCCCGAGAAGACCTTGATCCAGAAATAAAAGCAATACTTTAATTTAAATATTGCAAACATTACCTTCCTTAACTTTGCTTAGACTTATATATATGCTTACACCAGCATTTAGAGATATAACTACCAAGCTGCTTTCAGGACTAGTGCTATGTAGGAAAAATAAATACCTTGTATCTTTTCCTGACTTTTTCATTCAGTTGGAGAAAAGAGAATGCCCACTTAAATTCATTTTAAAAGAGAAAATGAGTTTGCAAAGTTCTTATGGGCACAGTATAGAAATTTCTTGCCAAGAATTACATGTATATGGCACACTTTCATTGTGCTAGCCAACAACAACAACAACAATAATAATAATAATAATAATAATAATAATAATAATAATAATAATAATAATAATAATAATAATAATAATAATAATAATAATACAGAGACTCTGGCATAAACCAGTGCATAAACAATTGGCGCTGACAAGATCACCATTGGTCAGCTGCAGAAGGCCACCTTACTGGGATCTGCTCGCATAATCTGCTGATACATCACACAGTCCTGAACGCTTGGGAAGTGTTCGACTAGTGATTTGTGATACGAAACCTAGCATAGTTATCTCATTTGCTATGTACACTGTTGTTTTTGTGTATAATGATGATGATGATGATGATGATGATGAATTATATAGTAATTATATTAATATTTAACCTTTAACACCATCAAACAACAACATCTGCCTATCCTAGGTCCTTGGGAAGGACTCTATATGTCCATGATGACAAACTTATGGTATGAGTGCCAGATGTGGCATGCAGAGCTTTCTCTGTGGACATGAACACTGTCACCCCAGCCCAGCTCCAATCATGTTTCTCCATCACATTTCACTCAATCAATTCCAACTTCTTGCGAAAGAAAAAGCTCTTGTGAAGTTGGAATTGATTGAGTGAACTTTTTCACTCGCGTGCTTCCCAATGGGGGAGGTGGGGCCCCATCCTCTCTTGAAGCCCATTAGGATGTGGAGCCACAATAGAACCAAAGTGGCTCTTTCACTCCTCTGCTGCGGATCCCTGTGGTCCTGTCAGGGCAGAAGGATGAAAGAAATGGAGACTTAGTATGGGAGCAAAGCACCTCTGTACTTGCTTTGCGCAGCAACAGGATTCCATCTTCATTGTGGAATTTGCAAAGAGGACTAGGAGAGAACAGCAGGGGCGGATCTTGTGCGGTGAGGGCCATCTCCCAAGCCTGGTCTTCCTCCTCCTTTATCGGTGGGGCCAAAGTCCAAAAACAGGGATGAGGTGTGTTTGTCAGAGGATCAGAGAGGAAATCAGTTAAAATCTGGGCTGGAGGCTATTCAGAGAGGGATCTGCCTGCATCTCTTCTTCCCTCACCCTTAGATTCCTCCCTCCTGGCTTTCTTCCCTAGCCTCATTTTAAGAGAAGAGGGAAGCAAGGTGGGACAATAGTAGCTAAAAGGCTTCAATGCAGGTTGGGGTTTATTAAAGACATGGATGGGGGAAAGATGTTATTCCTTTCCCAAGGACCCAGGGAAAGTGGAATAAAATAGGTGTGTTTATTTTATTTATTTATTTATTTATTTATTTATTTGATTTGCCAATTGTTTACAAGATAATAAGTATAAGTGTATACATAGTTGTGAATACATGAAATGGGTACATATAAGAAAAATAAAAGAAGAATAAGAGAAACAATAGGACAGGGACGGTAGGCACGTTGGTGCGCTTTATGCACGTCCCCTACAGACCTCTTAGGAAAGGGGTGAGGTCAATAGTAGACAGTCTAAGGTTAACGTTTTTGGGGTTTGGGGAAGAAACTACAGAGTCGGGTGAGAGTATTCCAGACATTGACCACTCTATTGCTGAAGTCGTATTTCCTGCAATCAAGTTTGGTGCGATTAACCTTGAGTGTGTATCTATTGTTTGCTCTTGTGTTGTTATAGTTGAAGCTGAAGTATTCATTGACAGGTAGGACATTGCAATGTGTGATTTTATATACTATACTTAGATCGGACCAAAGGCAGCATAGTTCTAGGTTTTCTAGGTCTAGAATTTCGAGTCTGGTGGCATAAGGTATTCTACAATGAATAGAGGAGTGGAGAACTCTTCTTGTGAAATATTTCTGGACTTTCTCAACTGTGTTAATATCAGATACATAATGTGGGTTCCAGACTGATGAGCTGCATTCGAGTATTTGTCTAGCAAATGTTTTGTATGCTCTAGTTATTAGTGTAATATTACCAGAGAAAAAAACTATGTAAAATTAGGTTAACAACTCTTAACGCCTTTTTGGCTATGTAGTTGCAGTGGGCTCTAGCACTTAGATCATTAGAGGTGAGTATTCCAAGGTCCTTTACAGAGCTTGGGTCATCAACAAGATCTTGACTATTCAGCTTGTATTTTATTTTCTGATTTTTTTTGCCAATATGTAAGACAGAGTATTTATTTGTTGAGATTTGAAGTTGCCATTTGTTTGACCATTCTGATACATAGTCAAGATCTTTTTGTAGGGTAGCAGTATTGTCTGTGGTATTGAATAGCTTTACATCATCAGTGAAAAGAACACAATTGCTCTTAATATGATCACAGAGGTCATTTATGTAGAGTATGAAGAGAGTTGGTCCTAGAACACTGCCTTGGGGGACACCATTATTGACAGGTACAGAATTTGATAGGACGCTCCCAATTTTGACCATTTGTTGTCTGTTTGCCAGGAATGCTTCTATCCAGTTATTCAGTTGTCCAGAGATACCATAGGATTTTATTTTTAGGAGTAGTTTGTCGTGTACCACTGAATCAAAGGCTTTTTAGAAGTCTATGTAGATTGCGTCTATTGCTTTGCCCTGGTCAAGTTGTGTCGTCCATATGTTTTTGCAGTGTAAGAGTTGCAGATTACAGGATAGTTTTTTTCTGAAACCAAATTGTTTATTGGAGAGTAGGTTGTTTGTCTCTAAGTGGAGGATGATGGATTGGTTAATAATTGATTCCATGACTTTACAGGTGACACAGCATAAGGAGATTGGTCTGTAATTTTCAACTAGGCTTGGTGTGTGTGTGTGTGTGTGTGTGTGTGTGTGTGTGTGTGTGTGTGTAAATAACAGCCCAGGATAGCTTCAGCCACAAACAACAGCTGTTATTATTTTTGCTGAGAGCTTCTAAGCTACACAGCATTTTTTAATAAATACTAACAATAACGAACCATAATATACAGGATTAAAGGAAGGAAGGTGAAATCAAAGGAGGGGGAAAGGAAGGAAGGAAGGAAAAATAAGGAAGGGAGGAAGGAAGGAAGGAAGGAATAAGGATATGATGGCCCTACACTCCCATCATTCCTGAGTTGTGGTGTTAAAGAAATCTAGTGCCACCAGGAAGAAGTCAAGTTGTGAAAGAGTGATTGAAATTTCTCACAAAACCTCATTATTCAGGTTAAATTGCCAGGTTGGCACTTTGTGATAAATAAGTGGGTTTTGGGTTGCAGTTTGAGCACTAAAAGGTTCGCCATCAATGTAGATAAAAATATGAAATACATTCTAAACATCTGTCTGACTCTGAAGCCAATTTTATTAACATATTCAATTTATATGCTGTCCAACTCCAATGACTCCCATTTCTCAAACGGACTGCAGCCTCTCTGGCTTCTCACATTTCAATAAAACCATGAAGGAATTCTTCTCATTATTATTATTTTCTGACTAAGAAGGGTAGGCAGCCAGGGTGGGTTCAGAGTGATGAAAAGATCACTCAACAACAGGATACTTTACCACTTCCCTCAAATAAAATAAGCTCCAAATTCATACCAACAGAAATATTAAAAGAAACAATTTTAAGCATAATGAGAATAAGAGAGTTTTTAAAATAAATCTCTTTCAACAAAAAAAAGAAAAGAAAAAGAAACTGAATAGAATGATTTAGAATACAGGAAATATATTTGTTATAGAACTATAGCTACAGAGCTAGTGAGACACATTGCAATGGCCTTTCCAAAGCTAAGCAATTTTGAGTTTGGCCAGTGCTTGAATAAAAGACCATATGTCTAGAATTCTATAACGAAAAGAAGGCAGTCTATACATTTCTGAATAGATAATGAATATAGACTCAATCAACACTCCATGAATACTTTGTTAACATAAAGCATCGCTCAACACACTATGCCCCAGGACTTTACAAATTCATGCTTGATAGAGTTGTATAGTGAAAATTAATATCATGCTATAATAGCAAGAACTATTGTGAGCATAACTTTTTCTCATGCATATTTATAAGTCTTCCCACTTAATAAACTTGAAAATGAATACCTTGGATATGATCATTGCTGCATACAAAAGCATGCTTCAAATCCAATATCAAAATTGGCTGCAGTGTCAGGTTAGCTGACGATCGGAAATAAAGGTACTGCATTGTAAGCAGAAAATGCCTTCATTAACACATATCAAAGCTCTTTAAAAGGATTAGATCAACCAATGCTTCTCAAATAAATCTTTTGTGCCCGATTCAGTGAAATATAATAAGAACACAAACCATCCAGTAATGACTGGTTATGCAATATATATATATATATATATATATATTTATCTATATATATATATATATGCGGTACTATATATATATGTAATGCCCATGTATGGTGTTCGGCTTGGTTGGGTATTTTCCCACGTCATTGTAGTTGTTCTTTTAAAGTTGTATAACGTTTCAGCAGAATCTCATCTGCCATCATCAGGCTTCTGTATTGTGTCCGTCTGTGAGTCAGACTTTTACAGTGGTTTCAGATTTGAATTTGGGGCAGCCTATTGCTGTGCCAGAATGGTTTTTCTTATATATATATATATATTGAATGTATATGATTTCCAGGATATGTCTCATTGATTTCTCGATCCTATGGCTGATATTTAACAGCTGAATATCAATCAATTATTTTGGAGTAATCATAGGAAATCCTTAACAACATTTGTAGTTCTTATGAAACACATTTAGTCAACACTAATTTTACATGCATGCTGCTTACCAGAGTACAGACATTCACAATTTATACATTAATAAAACTCTGCAAAGTTTAATCTAGAGGAATAATTGTTTCTGGGCATACCAGGATTGACTTTTTTTTTGTAGTATTTTATCAGTATATGCAGTATATGTGATTTAATCAGGTTTGGCATGAAAACAAAACAAAACAAAAGTATCAGAACTGCAGCAACATTGAATACACACAATATTCTGTATAAAATTCAGAAAGCAAATACATACAAGTGGTTTTCAACATTATACAGTACTCTAACACATAGGGAACCACCTGGAAACAATTTCAGAGGCACCTCTAATCAAGAAGAAGATTTGCATCAGATCAAAGATACCCCTGTGTAATTCTCTTGTACTCCCACAGTTAAATCCTAATTATCAAACTATTCAGATTCCAAATTTACATTAACATTTACATGGACATCCATGTACCACTATTTATAGAACTTCTGTTGAGTAACTGCAAAGATGTAGTAGCTAGTGGAATGTGGTAAAACCCCAGGGCATTCACAGTTCCATAATTCAGGAGCTCAATCAAACTAAGAATGTGGGGTTTTAATTGCAGAGTAACCTACAAATAAAACAAACATGAAATGTTCATCTGAAGTAATAAAGAAGTCAGCAATCTAATTGGATACTCTGGTGTGATGTTTGGGTACGTTCTCCCATGTGAAAAACTACAGTTTATTTAAGATAAAAACACATTTCATGATTTCAACATTAAAAAAATAAACTACTGGCTAACAACTTGACTGATGGCAAACCTTGTGACTGATACATTAATTTTGGGACCTACTCCTTAGTACATGATGAAACTATCACCATCCAGAAGAACAATGACTGATAGAAGAAGGGGGGAGAGACAGTATAGATTAAATGGACACACAAGCATAACCAAAATCTTTTAAAGTTAGCACATATTGCAAATTTTCAGGCACTCAGCAGTTCAGTGGTGATATTCAACAGGTTCTGACCAGTTCTGGAGAACTGGTAGCGAAAATTTTGAGTAGTTCAGAGAACAGTCAAATACTACCTCTGACTAGAGATTTTACGATATCCTTCCCCTGCCACGCCCACCAAGCCATGCCCACAGAACTGGTAGTAAAAAAAAAAATGAATCCCACCACTGCAGCAGTTAATACACTGGTAGAAAGGCCCCATATGGTTTATAAATTCATTTAAAGTGCTGAATAATATACAGGTGGATTTTAAAAACTACTAGCAGCTTGCAAATAGAGAAATTATTAGGCCCTTTCCACTTTAGCTGAGAGTAAAAACCATTTAGGCATTCCCTTCCCATGAATGTCTCTCTCAGAAAAAAAAGTGTATATCTAGTAATGATCATCATCTGATGAACACCAAAATAAGAGCCATAAAATAAACTGAAAAACTTCAGCATTGTGCCGTGATGGTAATGGGTATTACACCCTGAGTTGCTTGATAGTGGTATATAAATTAAATAAATTAAATTATAAATATTAATACAGTTTATATAGCTTGATAATTGATGCTGGCATTTGTCTCCATGTGATGCACTGTAGTATATAAGGACATGACATAACCTGTTGAGGAAGATAGCAAAATTTTAAAAACATATTCAGGTTCTCACAGAGCTTTATTGTTGTCAATGAACATTTCTTTAGAACAAGGGTCTCCAAACTTGGCAAGTTTAAGACTTGTGGACTTCAACTCCCAGAATTCCTGAGCTAAGGAGGAGGAATTCTGGGAACTGAAGTCCACAAGTCTTAAAGATGTCAAGTTTGAAGATCCTTGCTTTAGAAGAAAAAAAATATTCTGAAAGGTCTTAAAAACTGCACTCAGTCCTTGGAAATTCAATGAAATTACGTTTCTTTCAAAAAGTCCAATTTTGGCCAAGAGAAAAGATCGAACATCACATCATCAACCCAATCATTTCTCTCTGTTTTTTCTCTTTTGATTTTTCATGAAAAAGGAATTGTTAAAATGACTAGTTTGATTTCATAGTTTCTGATTTTCAGAAGCAATATATAGAATAATTAAATAATCTAGCCAATACTATACAGAAAAAAAAAACCCAAAAAACTTAAGTTAAGTAAGACCCAAGATCTATTAATCAGACAAAGGCTGTATCTTTAGTACTGATGTATACAACTTATACTTAGTAATATGGAGTGGGCTTTACCTTACCTCCCTAATCATAGTGCCTGGATACAAATACTACACTAAATTAAATTGTGATTTTTTTGGGGGGAGGAGGGGTGGCATAATATTGGTGAACCAATTCAATGATGGTTTGCAAACTTGGTTTCTGGTTGTGAATGAATGTGGGTTAATTTCAGAAGAGGAAGAAAGTACCAAGCTATTACAGAAAAAAATATTTGCATCTTGGAAAATTAGACAGTCTAAGAAAGAAATTTAAAGCATTTTCACCTTGATTATGTTTAGGTATAAGTTGAGATAGAGATATTTTGACTTTGATTTCCCAAATTCTGTTACAACTCCTTAACCAGAATAAGGTAGATTCTAAAACTCCTAGCAATGTCTCTTCCCAGGTCATCCCTACCTTGACTTGGCTGACACTGGTTTACCAAGTTGTATGAACTTGGTAGGAGTTATTCAAAAATATTATTATGAAACAAACTGTGTCTTTGCCTGATTTATGAACTAGGTCCCTACCAAGAATATTTAGTGTGGATTGAGTCCATATCTATGTTTGTATATATTTTAAGTACAGAGGAACTTCTATTTATACAAGAACTCGATACAATAGCACTTAGATTTATATTCTGCTTCCCAGTGTTTTACAGCCTTTTCTAAGTGAGTTACAGAATCAGCATATTTCCCCCATCAATCTGAGTCCTCATTTTACTGACCTTGTAAGGCTGTGTCAACTTAAGTCAGAGAGACTCGAACTGCTGGCAATTGGCAGTCAGCAGAATAAGCCTGCAATATTGCATTCTAACCATTGCGCCATCACAGCTCCTGGACTTAACTTGCAGTAGACCAAACTTCCACTGTGATTTTCCACATTCCACATTTGTGTAATGAGATGCAATTACAAATGGTGTAATGAAGTACAATGGCAAATGGTGCAATTACATCGTTTACATGATGAGGTCATTGCACAAATGACAGAAATGTCCTGAACTTTGATTCAAAGAAAATTCCTGAATAACAGGTACCTCCTTCCATAATTAGCTCATTAAAACAAGGCTTCTCTGGACCTTTATAGGGGTGTATGTCCCTGAAAACTCTACACACAGTAGGGGAGTATTTATTTGAGTCAGTGGGGAAGGACTTTTCACTCTGTTTACTACATTGAGAGTTCTCCTTGGGGAAGGCATAGGAAAAATTGCATGAACATAATCACTGGATAGAAAAAAAGAATACAAAGGGTTTTTAATAAGAATTCAGCAGGCTGTTTTGGGGGAACAGGATGTAAAATCTCATTCTATTCTATCCCTTATATAGTTAATCATTTGAGAGCCCACTTCAACAATGGAAATGCAACCCATTGTCTCTGCTCATGAAAATTACCAACCTTTAAACCAGGGATCCCAGCCTGAAGCAATATGACTATAAAGAAAAACTTCAAGTGTTGACTGGGTTTTCAGAGCCTCTCAAAATGTTATTCACAAACTAATATTCAATGGGATGTAAGTCAAGCATGTTAAATCCCTAAGAAATACAACGTACCTGTGAAATATAATTAATGCATATTCACTTGAATGTAAATATAATATTGTTCCACTCAATTTTTGGGAATAGGAAACTAGCCATCAAAGCCAACTGCAGCCTCCTCTAGCCCTGCAACAAACTCTGTGCCCCAGTATGAAATGATTGTGTTGACAATTATGAAAGAAGACTGGCTGAAGCTTTTTCATAGAAGAAATGATGTATTTTAACCAACTCACCATTGGTCATCCATATGACTGAAGGGTTGTAAATAATTCCTATCAACTTTTAATAGCAAACTATTAATAACAAAAGAAAGAAAAAGAAACAGCCAGAGCTAGAGACAGAAAATGGTTATCTAGATAAAGCAAATCCAGCTTTATTGAAAACTGATGAGAATTTTTTCAAGTGAAACATTTGCATCTGTGTTTATTTGTTTGTGTAAAATGGGCTTTACTATCTCTCCAATGGTGCGGATACGACTCACTGAAAGAGCTAAAGAAAAGGAATAATGCACTCATTTGATAAAATAAGACAAACTGTTATGTAAATCTCATTAAAAATAATGCAACCATTAAGGAGATAATCCTAATCTTTTCAATTGCTTGGTTGTTCTTGTTAATTAAGCTCATTATGAAATATATCTTTGAAGGAAAAGAAGAGTATTCCAGATTAAAGAATTCCAATTTACAGCAAAATGTTTTCAAGGAAAAAAGCAAATATAAGCAAAATTTCACATGATCTTTTGCAACTGATCAATTTGGTCTTAATTGGTAGTTTAATAAGTAATGGCTCTTTTTAATGTGGAGGAAAGAAACTTCTTAAATGCTAAAAAAAAAACATAAAACAATCCTTACATGGTTAGTGGTAATAGTGTTGCAAGGACAGTATAGGTGGCAATTGAAGAGGAAAACTCTGTGTTGCACAAATAAAAGATAGATGAGATAGATGAGGTGGGGAAGGATGACAAATTTTGAAACTGTATTTGTTTTTTTTCAATAGATGAACACAATAAGTTGTGTTTCGGTAGGTAAGGTATGTGTTAGCACCTAGTCAATCTTGAATAATTTTGAAAACTAAGCTGGGTTGTCTCTGCTTTGAACTTAGATGAAAGACCACTAGAAAGTGTCTAGTGGAGGCAATGATCGACCCCAATACTTTAGATTTAGGTAAAATGGTTAGGTATAATGAAATATTAGATAACCAAGGGAAATTAAAAACTAACCAGGAGCTGAAAGACCAAGGAATAATTATAGATTGGTGGCCATACCTTCAACTGCAAGCAAGACATAAAAAAGACACAGAAGAATATGGATTTGACAATGAGTTACAACAATTAGATAAAATTTAAGTAGGCCCAGAGAAGAAATTTATAACAAGAACATATAATTACTTGCTAAGATTTGATATGGAAGAGGAAGTGGTAAAAGGGCCCATGATAGCATGGGCAAAAAGTTTTGGACACAACATAGAACTAGAAGATTGGGAAAATCTATGGAGTAAGAATTATACATTAACAAGGTCCGCAGCATATAAGGAAAATCAGTATAAGGGTTTTGGGGGGCATTTGGTACCAATGACATTGGCATAGATGTATCCCAATATGAATCCAATATGTTGGAAATGTAAACAGAGTAAGGGCACCTTCTTTTGCATGTGGTGGCTATGCCCCGAAGCCAAAAAATACTGGGTCAAAATACAGATTTGGTTGCAAGAAATAATGAAATGTCAAATAGAGTTTAAACCTGAACTGTTCCTTTTAGGGATAATTAAGGGGAAATGTAAAAAGACTAAATATATGATATTACACATAATGACAGCAGCAAGGATTGCATTTGCACAGTGTTGGAAGTGAGATAGTACACTGACAAAGGAATTAGTAATCCAAAAGGTATTTGAATGTGCTGAAATGGACAAACTCACTCTAGAGTTAAAAGGAAAAGAAGAGTCAAAGTACTACGCAGTTTGGGATAATTTGTATGAATGATTGAATAGTAGGAATAAGAATAGTAGAAATAAGAAAAATGTATAGACATATATATAAATGAATATAAATATATGGAGAGCTGTATATGTAATAACGATGCCACAGTATTGTTAAAGATGAGAATGAGATATGTAAACATAAAAAAGCATAATGAAAAAATGAAAAAAAAAATAAAGTTCTTTCCTAACAATTGGGGGGAAAAAAGAAAAGAGTCTAGACTGGAAAGTAGAAAAAATATTCTGTTAAAAGATAGTGGCAAACCAGTTTTGTACTGACGCCAAGAAAACTACATGGATCTATCCAGGTGGTCACAGGATTCACATTTTATGGTGAAGGTGTGATTCCAAGCCAGTTGTTTTTCCCTTCTATGAGGAAAACAACCTACACATATACATCTCATTTATGAATATGGCTCAGTCCAGGTGTATCAACCAACCAAGAAAAAATATTAATAAAACATAATTGACTTGATTTAAGTGTAACAGATTTAACAGATAATCAGAGTTGGAAGGGACCTTAGTCTAGCCCCCTGCCCTAGTGGGAGACCCTTACACCATTTCTGACAAATGGCAGTCCAATCTCTTCTTGAAGGTCTCAAGTGATGGCGCTCCTACAACTTCCGAGGGCAAGCTGTTCCATTGGTTGATTGTTCTCACTGTCAGAAAGTTTTTCCTTATTTCCAGGTTAAATCTCTCCTTGTTCAGTTTCCATCCATTTTTCCTTGTCTGGCCTACTGGCACTTTAGAAAATAGCTTGACCCCTTCCTCTCTGTGGCAGCCCCTCAAATATCGGAAGACTGCTATTTTGTACTATGGGTCTTTCTTTCAGCCTGTAACTAAACTGTAGATTGGAGAAATGTATTAATTTATGTAAGGCCATTTCCACGTTACCATTTCTAGGAATAGATACTACTTGAAAAGTGTCTCCCAACATAATGTGCTTTTCAAACATGTTAATGAAGGCCTGTATTGATAGAGAATTGATTGGTGGAGGGTGAAACTGGTCAAAACCTTCACAGTTCCAGGAAAAAAGTATATTTATCCTTCAGAAATTTTAGAAAAGGAACTATTTGGCCAAATTATGTCTAAACAAATATTTAAAATAGAGATAAATACAATGAGATACTAGGGGGAGTTATGCAGTGAAATGTATGATCTCTGAAGAACTGGCATTAATAAAATAAACTATATTATCAACAAACATTTAGATTGGGTTTCTCCTGGCTGCTTGTTCCCAGATGGTGGAATTCATTGATGAGTTTAAGAGTAAGGAGACATTTGATCTTGGCTGTTCTGTATCAATATCTCAAGCCTACATTATTTGCTAAATGCTTCACACATAAGCCTTAATATTCTATAGCAAACCATGGGAACTCCTGCCAATATGTGGCATGAAATGGTTTCTGCATTCCATAGTCCTCCTACTCCTAATTGTGTTCAATATTTGCAGCTTGCATAACATTGCAAAAATTACTCTGATAAATAAAGCTGCTGCTGCTGCTGCTATTGCCACAACTTCTGAAGGTTTGTTATTTCTCTTGAGCTTTTTTTCTATTTCATGTCAATAGGATTATCTTATCCAAGAGCATCATCAAATAGAACCTTAAACCTTACCAGGGTAATTCATTTATCCAGTGCAGGTGCAAGGAATAGGATCGAAAGAGTCACTTTGTAGTATGATCAGCAGCAATAAATTTAATAATGAATAAATAATAAAATAAAAAGCAGTCTCATAATGTTTGCTAAATAAAGGAAAAACAGTTCTCTTGTGTACCAGAAGAACCTAAATGCTAAACAATAGTTAGGAAGAAAGGACAGGTATCAAACATGCAGTCACCAAATTGCTTTTGAACCCAATTTCCTGGCTCATTTCAAAAAGAGTCACCTTTGTGAGGAAGCCTATGTTATGTTACATTACTTTATGTTTTTAATTTTTATATACTGCTTTATTTTTTTATTACCTTCTTTACTGTGACTCTATACCTGACCTCCCTTTGCCTCAGAAGATCCTATGAAGGCTGGCAACCCTAACTATAAAGTAGTCATCAAGAGCTCAAGGGTTTGAGGCAGGGCTGACAAACTCACATCATCACGTCATCATTGTGTGACATATCAGGACTTTTTTCCCTTTCACTAAGCTGGGTGTGGGTGTGGCCAGTGTATGACACTGGCCATGGGCCGGGAGTTGGACAGCCTGGTTAGAAGTGTAATTGTTGTGGGGGCCATCTTCTCTCACCTATCAACCTGCCATCTGATTTTGTATGGTCAGGAAACATCAAAAGTAAGCAAGGAATTGAGGATCAGTATGGTGGGTAAAGTAGAGTATTACTTAGGTATCCATGTCTTGATGATTTTAAGAGTATAAATGCAAATGCAAATAGAAGTTCTGCTTGAGCATGCACTACAAGATCGTGATTTAATGGGACGTTCTTTTGAGTAAACAGCATATAGTCACACTTCAGTACCTTTAATTCAAGCTTTAAACCTACAGTCTTTATAGTTTTATAGCTGGAGTATATTTGACTTTGTCTTGCTGTGGCAGCAAAATCTACAAGATTACCAGGCGAAAGTTCCATAAATCTCAATTGAATACTACATTCTAGGGTTTCCTGAAGGAACTGGTAGATAGTTTGCAATGGAAAACTTGATTGTGAACCGTTGTTTTCATTTACTTTACAATTCAATGCTGTCTTCATTTTCACTAGCTTTCCTTAAGAGTCTTCAAATAATAGGATTTGTAACACCAGAATAAAGAAATATGGAATGTGTGGCATGTGTATAATTAGGGATGGATAGAAATGTAGTGTTAAAACAATTGAAGACCACTAAGTTTGGGGAATTAATGACCATGTTTGCTCCATCCTCAGGTAAGATCTACATCTGGAATATGCCTTTACACATACTTGGACCCTCTCCTTACCCACCCATGCAACTGCCACTTATCCAATTTATTGTATGCTAATGTTTGGAGAAGAAGAGAACTTGGTATGAATGTTTTTAGAATGAGGGCAGTCATTTTAACATTAATCTAGTCACCTCTAGACTAAAGATGGGCAGCAAATAAATAAAATTTACAAATATACAGATTGCACACAAGAGATTGGGAGATGGAGGCAAGGATATATGGGTTGTATTGAAGTTCCATGAATCTAATGGTATTATCCAGGGAAGACTAACATGCTCCCCCCCTCTATACACACATACACCTACCAGCATTCCTGTGTTGTGTCTGACCTATAGAATTCTCCTTTACTAAATAGTGCATATAATGACCATATTGGGAAATGATTAAGGCCCAATAAATAATTTAGGTGATAGCTTGGATTACTATAACCAACTGAAACTAAGTTAGTCAGCAGCCAATAGACAGTATTGCAGAAGTAGGTTTTGGAGATAAAGGAAGTACATTTGTTTAATGTAAGGTAAGAATTATGACTCTGGATAACTCTAATAAGTTGAGTGTCAACTTTGGGTTCTTTTGAAGCTTGGCTCGAGGCTCATGATTTAATTAGGGCAATCGCGGGAACCCTGACATTGAGTGCAGGAGTAATAAATTTTACATGGCTAACACATTGAGCTTTGGAACTATTCCTCAGATCCATAGTGAGAGTCCATAGAAGGTAAGAACTTATGGTCCTGGAAGGTAAAGACCAATATGGGAAAGACTAATGCAAAAGGCTCAAGGGCTTTTCTGCCTGTTCCATCAATGGCAGCTGAGCACATGATCAATGTATGTTAACAACAGTCATGAACCTGCAATTGCTGACAGTCTGTAATTGGTTGGCTGGGAGAGGTTTGTAACCAGCATCAAGACTGGAGTTGCATAGTGGAAACCAGTCCTAACTTTCACCAAAATGTCACGTTAACTGAACCTATAAAGAGTTTGGTGAATACTTTTTTTCCATATTCTGAAATAAAACAGTATTTTATTTGCTCCTTACTTGTATTTAACAGTGCTGAGTCAAATGCATCTCTTTAAGCTGTGAGCAAGCAAGGCAAACTGTAGCTATCACTGCAGAGAATGAAGAAGTCATAAATTGTTCCTTTTCCTCTGAGTGAAGAAGTTTAAATTGCTGTGTTCTGCTGCCCTTAGCAACAAGAATGTAGCAATTCTGAACCTCTTTCCAGAAGCAATAGACCTGAGCCATGAGACAAAGCTTCTCTCCCTCTTCCTGTTCTTGGCTGGATGCTGTTATTTGGTTCACTCATAAACTTATGCTCTGTTCTTGTGAGTCACTCACTGACAGTTTACTTTCCCACTGTTTTTCATCTAACTGCAATATTGTATTTTACTTGGAGAAGATTTTTGCGTCCTTTTGCTGAAACTGTCATTAAAATCGATCCATTATCTTCTTTCAGTTTTGGCTAGACATTGTAAAAACATCAATGATGTTCTTAAAAGATAATTTGTCAAAGATCTAATAAATGCTTTAATTATCTATCTATGTGCTCATGCTTGTTTGCTTTGCAAACGCCATTTCGATTTCCCATCATTTTAAGCACACACACAAAATATGCACATGCAAACCCACACCCATAGATATATGCACATCCATAGGTATAGGTGTGGGTGCATGCACACATATGCACATGTCCTACTACTGTCTTTGAATTAATGATGATAGTGATAAAAGAGGGAAAAGTGAAAAGAACAATATTCCAAGCTTTTAGAAAGATAGGATTACTGTTTAAAACAGGCATTTTCTCCAAACCAAAGAGAATAGTAAACCTGGCTAGATCAGTGGTGTCAAACTGGTGGACCACAGATCTGATGTGTCATGTGCAGATCACACCCATCTCAGCTCCGTGAAGGAAAAAATGTAGTGATACATTCACCTGATGGTAATGTGACACCATGAGTTTGACACCCATGGACTAGATATTCAGAAAAAAATACATGGTGAGGCATGAATATCCACAGACAGCATGGAGCAAGCCACAGAATGTGTTATTTTGTCACAATGCAAATGCAATCAGATTTTTTTATTTTATTTTATTTATTCTATCATTGCTTATAATTACAAAATGAGCAGAGTTTGCCTTGTGATGTCATGATGCATATTCCATTATTCTGACATCATCATGGTTAGTTGTGTGAATAGTTGGGGTGAAATGTGGGGTAAAACATTTTCCCTTAATCACATTTTCCTACACATTATTTTTTTCCATACTATGAAAGCATGCAACTTTTCATAATTGGGGATGATTTAGTTCATCAATTCATCCATTTAAGTTGTTTCTGATGCATTATATAGGTTTTTGCTGCTTTTTCTTTTAATTACACAGCTAGGTAATATGGTGTGGCACAAAGTTAATCACTACAATCTAAAGAGCATTACTGGTTCTCCAACTCTTGTCACATAAACTTTTAATACTGAGCCTTTAATTATCATCCTCATGGCAATTTTGTAAAGAATTACCTGTTATTCAACAACAGCAAACTCCTTAACGATTATCTTCTGTGGAGTAAAACTTTTGCCATGATAAAATGAAGATGGAGAATTATGCTGCCTAGTATTGTAATCTTCCTGAAATTCATAGACAATGTTATCAAGGAAGGAGAAATGCTCTCCTGAAATTATTAGTTCCTACTCAGCTGCTCTATCATCTGTGAGTTCTTGGAGAGCTTCTGGTTGCCCCAACAGAATTAGAGTTTAAAGGTCAGGCTGGGAATTTGAGAACAAAAACCCATCCCCGATGTAACAATTGGTAAACACTTGTTGACACAGAAATAGCATGGTCCAGCTCATGGCATCTCTTCTGTACAATAATTAACATACTCGTAAACCCCGCGCCGTGATTGGCTAAAGCGCGCGGCGACCGGATTGGCCGAGCGAGCTGCACTGATTGGCCCGTTAAGAACCTCCCGCGATTGGACAAGCCAAGAGCGGGAGATTCGAAGCAATGCCATTGGTCCAGCTCATGGCATCAAATCACCAAAACAAAAATCTGAGAGGTACATTTTTTTAGGAACCACATGAGATTGGTATTTCATGAACTATGGCTGTTGTCATTGTTGGAAAGGGCACGAATAGGATTCAGAGGCATATTCTTTGACCCTTAATGTGATTATAGTATAAGACTGATTTTCAATTAAGGAAACTGAACAGTTGAGAGGTTTACAGGTTATAGAATAAGACTGATTTTCAATTAAGGAAACTAAACAGTTGAGAGATTTACAGGTAGAGCATGGTGCAAGAGGTATTTATTCACTAAAATGAAAGTATTTTAAGGAATGATGAAAGAACCCATTAGGTTGAAAGTATAAGCAAAGTGATCCTTAGATCTCAAATAATCCAAGCTAACTGACATAGTCTACAAAAACTTCAGGGCTTTTGAAACCCAAATTGTTTTCAGGAAAGGAGACAACCAGTGATGGAGAGAAAAGAATAACAAGCTAGCAAGATGAAAGGACACAGAAAGATTGCTGTGGGACAAGGAATGTGGTCAGATATTCCTCTTTATAATATTACTGAAATCTGAATTATTTTTGCAATTAAAAAAACAATATTTTTAATGTTTATGTTTGCACAAATTTATAAATGATCAGAAACTAGGTAGGGTAGTCAGGGGTGGGATTCAAATTTTTTAACAACAGATTCTGTGGGCATGGCTAAGTTGGTGGACATGGCTTGGTGGTCATGTGACTGGCTGGGCGTGGCCAACTCAACATCACTCACATCGAGGCACGCATCTCCTCGCCTGGCCTCTCATGATTGTGGGGATGCTGCAACAGTCGTAAGTGTGAAAAATGTTCATAAGTCACTTTTTTCAGTGCCATTGTAACTTTAAATGGTCACTCCACACAAGCAAAGTACCAGCAAAGGAGGGGAAAAAAACTCCAGAGATGTTCCTGAGACAGGAAGTCTAGTCCTGCCAAGAATGTAATAAGGGAGAATGTAATAATAGAGAGGCAGTTTCTGTAAGCAACACCAGAATGTTTCCTTCCTGCCTTCCTTACAGGATTAGGCCAGTAATTTCTTCTAACAACCGGTTCTTCAAACTGCCCAGAATATTAACAACTGGTTCTAGCGAATAGGTGTGAACTGGTAGAATCCCACCCCTGAGGGTAGCTGAACATGTGTTTATTTAATTAAGAGAATATATCCTTTCTATTTAGACAGCACACAAATTACATTTAAAATAAGGAAGTAAACACAATATAAACTAGCTAACTTAATTTTTTTTATAAAAAATAAATAAAATATAAAAAAATATAAAAAAGAGATTCAAGGAACTACAGCTGGCTATTTCCTGCCTCTCTTTCTCTGTGGAGAGACCATGACCCAGACCTCCATCAAAGATTTTGACAATATTTTTGTAGAAGATGGCAATTCTTCGGACACCTGAACCTGCTGACTTAATATACATGATTGTACTGTTAAATTTTCACAAACGAGATTGAACCTGGAAATGGAATGAATGACAAATGCAAATGTTTAAGAAAGGATCCCTGGGCCAGCTGAAGACTCATTTGCTCCATTGGCTAGAAGAATACCCTGAATTACATGATGTGAGATTATAAAAAGATTATTGTCAATTTTTACCAAGAGTGGTCAGTTTTTATGTTCTCATTTTGAGAAAGAGTGGCTCTGTGTCAATATATTGGCCAATACAAAGTGGAGTAGTAAAACTGCATTGGTACAAAGAGCAAGAGGCAATAAATCACTTCCCTAGAGAGGATCATATAAACTACTCACAATGTAAACTAGTTTCAAGTGTTGGAACACTTGAAAGAAATTAAGTTATCAGAACATTGGGTGCCAACACAATTTATGCCTAATCTTTTGTTTACTTATCAAACATCACTAAAAATCCAATACTGGTAGTTTCTAGAATAAACATTTTTCTTCTCAAAAACAGGATTACTGAACTGCATGACATATGAACGTATAGTGTCCTGGAGCATTCTAGTGGAAGCAATTGATTTATTAATCTTATTCCAGCAATTTATTTACTTGGAAGTCCTCTATTTCTTAGCTTGTTTTTGCAATTTTTGCTAGCCAAATCCATCTCTTAACCATGTATTCTGCTTGACAAAATATTCGACAGATTCATGTTAATATACCCAGGGCGAGAATCATGGGCTGGGTAATCTTAAGCCAATTTGTCAACTTTGTCCCCAAAGGGCATACTAAGAATAGATGCATAGTTTTATTGATTCCATACACAACAAAGAAAGCTGATCCTAATGTCCAGGGTTAAAAGCACATTTCTTGCAAATTTGTTTTTATTGTGCACAGGTCAGGTCCAAAACTCAAGAATTGTTATTCTCCAAAAGGAAATAAGAATGAAAAAAATTAATATAACCACAATCTTCATACACATCCATCTTTGTAAAAGTAATAATATTGCTAGACAAAAACTAGTAGGCATCAATTTAAATATTGAACATATACTGGATGCTAAAGTTCTTGTGACAAAGATGCTTGCTGCTTCAAGTACTTTTTCTTTGATCTCTAAAGGATCTTAGTTCATTCTATCATCAACTAGTTGTAGTACAATATTCTCAACTGCCAATCATGGATGTAAGTGGGACATCTAAGGTTTTAAGAATAGGCTCAGACTTAATCATGATAACAGATGAACAGGGGACAAGAACTATAATTAGGAATACAAGAAAAGAATGCAGATACCACCCATTCATTTATAAAGACAGATGAAAGGACTGAAGTGAGAATGAGATTTATGCTGTGGTTTTCTTTTATCTAAATTCAATTCTTAATTGTTTTCTTAACAAATTAGGTAGAGCTGGACAAATAAAGGTAATAAATCCAGGATGTTCTTAAGCCAAAGCAAACTGAACTTTATCATTGCCATGTGCTTTATTTTGCTTCTGAACCTGATGAGATTTTCCCTGCTGCCATTCTAATTTATCTTATTTAGAACAAATTAATTAGGAAAAAGGGGAAAAAATAAACGTTTAGCCAGCCTAAATCTAAAAATAGGATTTGAATATTTGGGGTTATTTGAGAGAAAAGCCATATTTGTGTGTAGACATATTTGTCTCAATTTTACCCAGTTTGTATCCCAAACTAAAATGTCAGGGAAAGTAGGATTACAAGCGGGTAAATGATCTTTTCCTCATTACTCCAATGAAAGTTGTGAGTAAATTGGCCTTTTATTTCTTGCCTTCTTGTTTCACTATTATGTTCCACTAATACAGTACTTGTAGTGATATGTTGTCTTTGAAGCCTGGACAATGCACCTAAGGGAAAATGTATTGTGCCAATATTGCTACCAAATATTTTATGTGCCAATATTAGAACCAAAATGTAGATTTGTTATAGCAGTACTGCTTCTGAAGTAAAAGACAGTCCCATTACATCAAACTATCACACCTGGTGAGTCAGGGAAAGTAAGCACAGTGTGGACCCTGTCAGTTAAAGAATTCTGAGTGGTGGGATCCAGGAAGAGAACTTTCTCTGCCATGGACCCACCATTTCAAGCATTCTTACCTCAGATGCAGGGTGCCCACTCTCTCCTGTCATTTTGGAAATGTCTAAAAACCTGGCTCTGCCAACTCCCTTGGAACTCACTGAGTTGATTGACTGGTTGGTGCCTTAAAAGCCTTCCTTCTGCCTTTTAATTAACTTTTAGTGTTGAATTTTAATTACCCTTCTCTTATGTTATGTTTTTATATTTATATTTTATATTTTTAAAATTTTTATTTGTATACCACTTAGAATCCCTCTGCGAGGGAAATAGGTGGTTTCTAAATTTCTAAATTAAAAAATAAAGAGCACGGAGACAAAATACGATTAAAATTAAATATAAAGAACATCAAATTAATGATGACAATAGGCAAAACAATCAGCCACAGGATTGACAGTTAAGATATTGAAGTGCTGGGAAGCTTCCGCCTTTTATGATCAACCATCAATGGTAAAAGAACAAGAAATCAAGAAATATGCCACAACTACTACTCAGTAAAGCAGCCATGAAGGTCTTGAAAAAGATATTCAAATGCTGTGATATGTCTATAGTTAGAAAGAATAGAATCATCCAAGCTATGGTGTTCCTTGTGATATTCTATGGAAACAAAGTTGGCCTTTAAAGAAGTAGGATAAGAAATACTTGCTCAAAAAAATAAAGGGAACTTAAACAACACAATGTAACTCCAAGTCAATCACACTTCTGTGAAATCAAACTGTCCACTTAGGTAGCAACACTGATTGGCAATAAATTTCACATGCTGTTGTGCAAATGGAATAGACAACAGGTAGAAAGCACAGGCAGTTAGCAAGACATCCCCAATAAAGGAGTGGTTCTGCAGGTGGTGACCACAGACCACTTCTCAGTTCCTATGCTTTCTGGCTGATGGTTTGGTCACTTTTGAATGCTGGCAGTGCTTTCACTCTAGTGGTAGCATGAGACGGAGTCTACAACCCACACAAGTGGCTCAGGTAGTGCAGCTCATCCAGGATGGCACATCAATGTGAGCTGTGGCAAGAAGGTTTGCTGTGTCTGTCAGCGTAGTGTCCAGAGCATGGAGGCGCTACCAAGAGACAGGCCAGTAAATCAGGAGATGTGGAGGAGGCTGTAGGAGGGCAACAACCCAGCATCAGGACCTCCACCTTTGTGCAAGGAGGGACAGGAGGACCACTGCCAGAGCCCTGCAAAATGACCTCCAGCTGGCCACAAATGTGCATGTGGCTGCTCAAACGGTCAGAAACAGACTCCATGAGGGTGGTATGAGGGCCTGACATCCACAGGTGGGGGTTGTGCTTACAGCCCAACACTGTGCAGGACGTTTGGCATTTGCCAGAGAACACCAAGATTGGCAAATTCGCCATTGGTGCCCTGTGCTCTTCACAGATGAAAGCAGGTTCACACTGAGCACATGTGACAGATGTGACAGGGTCTGGAGACGCCGTGGAGAACGTTCTGCTGCCTGCAACATCCTCCAGCATGACCGGTTTGGCAGTGGGTCAGTAATGGTGTGGGGTGGCATTTCTTTAGGGGGCCGCACAACCCTCCATGTGCTCGCCAGATGTAGCCTGACTGCCATTAGCTACTGAGATGAGATCCTCAGACCCCTTGTGAGACCATATGCTGGTGCGGTTGGCCCTGGGCTCCTCCTAATGCAAGACAATACTAGACCTTATGTGGCTGGAGTGTGTCAACAGTTCCTGCAAGATGAAGGCATTGATGCTATGGACTGGCCCACCTGTTCCCCAGACCTGAATCCAATTGAGCACATCTGGAACATCATGTCTCGCTCCATCCACCAATGCCATGTTGCACCACAGACTGTCCAGGAGTTGGGGGATGCTTTAGTCCAGGTGTGGGAGGAGATCCCTCAGGAGACCATCTGCCACCTCATCAGGAGCATGCCCAGGCATTGTAGGGAGGCCATACAGGCACGTGGAGGCCACACACACTACTGAGCCTCATTTTGACTTGTTTTAAGGACATTACATCAAAGTTGGATCAGCCTGTAGTGTTTTTTTCCACTTTAATTTTGAGTGTAACTCCAAATCCAGACCTCCATGGGTTGCTAAATTTGATTTCCATTGATAATTTTTGTGTGGTTTTGTTGTCAGCACGTTCAACTATGTAATGAACAAAGTATTTAATAAGAATATTTCATTCATTCAGATCTAGGATGTCTTATTTTTGTGTTCCCTTTATTTTTTTGAGCAGTGTATATTGGTTTGTCTAAACTTTGGTATTGGAGAAGACACCTGAGAATACTGTGGACAGCCAAGAAAGCAAACTGATGGTAGATCAAACAGATCAACCCAGGGGTCTCACTTGAGGCACACACGATCAGGTTCAAATTAACTTACTTCAGACTCATTATGTGAAGTGCTCTAATGCTGGAAAAGATGGAAGGAGATGAATGATTACAAGATGGACAAACTCACTTGTGGTAGCAATTAGTCCACCATTGGGAGACTTGACAAAACAAGTTAGGGATAGATCAGCATGGAAGATCTATCTATATAGTTGCTGGGAGTCAAAAATGACTTGAAGGCACATAATCAATCAAACAACTACTTCTGAAAGCCAAGTAAAATAAATGGATTCCATAATGACTATTCCCAGGAGTGGATAAATTTGGTCTAAGGTTGTTTTCTGTATCTCAAAGAGTTTATGCTTGACACAAACACTTATATGTTGGCTACTGAATTTATTAAAATTTTCTGAATAATGCATAGATGTTTGGAGACAAATTACAAGCTCAGGAGGTTGTATAATATGAAGAGATGCATTTCAAATCCTTCCAGCTCAAAAAAACCCCCACCTGATTACCAGATTGCCTGACTTATATAATATGCATGCATTTAGGATGAGTAATTGGTTTTTGCACAGGAAAAATGACCATTTTGTTTATTTCCACCCCCACCCCCAACATATACACATTCCATCCGAACCTCAGCATGCATTACAGATGATAGTCACTCCATCAGCAAAATCTTTTTGTGACTCAGATGGTCTAATATTTCTTGTTCCTCCAAATTAAAGCATATTAAAATACACAAAACAGTGGGGTATTTGTATCTTATCCCCCCACTTAATAGAAAAGAGCATGGGATAGCAGCTTACAGAAAAATTTGCTTTAATCCATGTCTGTAAGGTAGACAAACAGATAGACAGATTAACACAGTTGGAAGGGACCTTGTAGGTCATTTAGTCCAACCCCGCCCAAGCAGGAGACCCTGCACCATTTCTGACAGATGGCAAGCTAGTCTCTTCTTGAAAGTTTCCAGTGATGCAGGGTATGCAGGGTTTATGTGTTCCATTTATAAAATGAGAAAAATATCTAAAACAGCTAAATATCTATTTAGATATATAAACTACACTAAACTACATTGTCACAACCTGCATTACTCCATTTTATTTTTATCTGGGACTTCTTCAACACCAAGTAGCTTGCTTATAGTGCAGCTCTACCACAACACAATCATTTTTCTAATTTAATCCTTTGAATTTGTCATTATCAGCTTAATGTGCTAGAAAATCCCAGATGGAAGCCACCTTTCTTAAAGATCTGAATCAAGAGCTTCTACAAAAAATGCCTTGTTAGTGACAAATGACTTTATTCTTTCCCAGTTTGAAAATGGAACTTTTCTAATATGGTTATTACAAAGATATGAAAAATTTCCTCTGAAATATAACATTGCTTATGGAATACGTTTTGAAGTGTAATGCTTGCCTTAAAGAAAGTGATGAATCAAATGACTCATTTTATAAGTTGTTGTCCTAAGCACATCTATTTTCAAAGAGTTCTTGAAGCAATCTCTTTCGGATCAATCTGTCAGTGGTTGTGCTAACCTGCACTTAGAAATAGTTCTTTTATGGAATCTGCCAATAGCAAAGTTGGGAGAAACGTGCCTGAGATGAACTGGATCCATTTAAAATTCAATCTTACTCATGCAGCAGCAAATAAACTATACCACTTTTAATGAGAAGGATTCTTTTATTTTATTTTATTTTTTTCTGAAAACTACCCTATCAGACAGTATATACACTGGCCCTTGAAATGTATAATTATATTGCAGAAAAATATATGATCGATACTGAGTTGACAACATATAGGCAATAATGTATTGTATTGCATTGCATTGTATTGTATTGTTTTTAGAAGCAGAGGTATACATGTACTATATAGGTAACATTGAAGACATTTTAACTTTGTTAAAGAAAGTGTTTCCCTTTAATTAATTCTGTCTCCAAATTGGAAGGACTTTCATTTGTATATTGAAAATCTCCATTGGTAGCATTAATTTATAAATTGCACATGATTCATTGATTGATTATATGCTGTTAAGTCATTTTTATCTCCTAGAAACTACATAGATATATTTTCTCCATGAGGATCTGTCCCTAATAAGGTTTTCCAAGTTTTACAACTATAACTGAGTCCACCTTGCTTATCCTTTTCTCTTTCCCAACACTAGAATATTTTCTGTATATTCTATCTGATGATATCCATGTATAAAGGTGTTATTTTGGGCATTTGAAGACATGAATATATTGCAGAAAATATATAGAATTTTCAGAAGAATTCATCGGAATGGCAGGAACTGATAAGTCAGTCTCTTGTTTCATTTTGGTTTCCTAAGCCATACAATCCAACTACATTTTCCTCTTTAATGTTGAATGTTTCCAACTTCTTACTTACATGTCATGTCAATTTCACATTGAACTTGATCATTGAAGTAATCAATCATCTCTTTTTCTGTATCAGGCCTTATAGCAAAACTTGAATGATTGTCATATTAAAGAATTGTCTACTCCGAGGTTCCCAGAAAGAAAAAGAAGCACTGTATTTAGAATATGCTATGGAAATTATATTGGTGAACTATAATATTTAACCTTTGCTTACCTCTCCAATTAAAGTATGGATTATATACAGCTCTCCACCAGACTTTGGACTCCTCCACTGAATATATAATGGACATTTAGAACATACAATGGGAATGTATAATTTAGATACACAAACAATGGTAGAAAGACAGATAGAAAAACAGGCATTAGTAACAAGTCTGTTCACAGGAATGGAGAGTGTGTGATGGAAAAAATACTGAGAAATCTCCAGTCTGATAGGTTGATACACCCACTAAATAGTGACATCTCCAATTTCTATATATTATACACACAGAATGTGAAAACAGCAGAAATTAGAAATTCTAAAATAAAAAGGCAAATAGGTCCTGACAGGAAATTAATTAATTAATTTGCCATCCATCTTGTTGTATTGGTCTAGACGGACACACCAGGCAGACACAGGAGCTGAAGAATAACGTTTCTTTATTTGAAGCAGTAACAGATTAACGTGGCTGCCCAGCTGGGCTGGCAGCCGGCTGGCTGGAGCCGGAGCCCCAACTGCCCCGGCTGATGCCGTTTGACAGCTCCTTATATAGTCTGCTGTCAAACGGCACCAACCAATGGGAACAGTAAGATGGTCCCGCTCAAAATGCGGACCAGGTTGAAGACTTAGCTAGTCAGGGACACAACACATCTCAATTCAAGGTGACTCTAGGAATCACTAAAAGTGGTAGAATTGGAGTCATGACTATTTTAGTAGCCTTTAGATTCAATAAAGATTCATATCCCACCACTTCATATAAAGTAGACCAAATTAAAATGGGTCATGGAATAGCTTGGTATATAAAGATACTATATGCCTGTGAGGAAAAAAGCAGTGACCATGATATGGAAGTAATATTGAAGCATTGGATTAAATTTAAAAAGGTTAAGAAAACAAAGAGATATTATTGTGGGAGTTTTTAGCTGGCCCACTAGCCCGATGAAGAAAATGAACAGTATTTATTTAAATCACCTCAGCAAGTTCTCAAGAGGAAAGGCTATAGTGGTAATGAGGCACTTCAATTAAAGTGGTATCTGCTGGAAAACAGAAATACAAAAACATGTTACTGTCTTTACAGACAATTGCCTTTTTTAAAAGATGGAACAAGGTACAGGAGGGTCAGCTGTCTTGAATATAATTCCCCAAATAGGAAGGATTGCTTGAAGGGCTGAAGAAATCACAAACCTTGAGAAAAAGTTAGCACAATATGTTAAAGTTCAAGATAACTAAATCAGGAAAGGTTGAGAGCTTTCAGTCATGTACTTGGACTTCAGAATGTCACAATCTGAACTCTGAAGGATAATTAAATTAAATTCTAATGGATAAATAACCAGAAAAACTGGATATTTAAAACATGAACACAAACATTTCTTATGAGAGAAAAAAGGAAGAAAATAAAATAAAAGGTCTGTATGGATAAAAGGATATATCATTTTTGAAGGCATAAAAGCTAAAGGGAATATGCATTGGTTATGTCATGTTGTGTTTTTGTAGGTCTCAGAAGCACTAGATAGTGCAAGAAATCTCCAAAATATTTCAAATGTCCCATCCTTAGATTAATAGAGGCACAAACTAATCCAAAAGAGCTATTTCAAGTCAGGATCTAGCCTAATTCAGTGACAGAAAAGTAAGATGTTTATATCTGAAGTCATTAGAGCTTTTCACATGGTGTAATTCTGTTAATTTTAGACACACAAACCAAACTGCGTGAAACAAGGATAATCTGAGTTCCATGTATAGATAAGTACAAATTTACAGAATTGAGTACGAATGAAAAGCAGGGACAAACAAATGACATTAAAAATTAAATATCAAAAAAATTTGGGTAACTGCAGAATTTCAGATAAGTGAAATAGCTTTATTTTCTACTGTTTCCTAAGTATTAGGAAGATTTTCTAACATTCCTCTGAATCTATAAAGTGAATTAATGTATAAAATACCTTAACTCTTTTAAACATAAAGGCACATACTGAGTCTTATCAAAATAGGAAATGCTTAAGCCAAGACAGATGAGGCACATAAATCTGTTGGCCTTGCCATATAAAGTTTAAATTATTGCAAGCAAATTCTTTCATAGGACTTTCCTTGTACCTGAACATTCAACCTTTCTAGCGTTTAGTGGGTGTGAGTGCAGGATCGAAAAGCAAACCATCTCATGAATTTTCTCTGGATACATTCTTTAAAGCAGCATTCCCCAAGCCTAACAAGTTTAAGATATATGAACTTCAACTTCCAGAATTCCCCACCCAGCCATGCTCTCTGGAATTCAGGGAGCTAAAGTCCATATATCTTAAAGTTCCCAAGGTTGGGAAATGCTGCTTTAAAGCCAAAAAGCAGCCTCCGACACCTGAAAGGTCAATGTTGCTTTCACCAGTGCTCTGGGTGTACCCAGAACATACAAGTTGGCAAAACAAAGCACACTGTCAAAGCAAGGCCTTAATATGTACCAGTCTTTTTCAACTTCACACAATCCATAGGCAATGGGTGTGCAAAAATTCCTAGTCACCTGGTATGTGCTTAGACCATAACTATATTTTATTTTTAGCCAATCCAAGTTGTTGTTGTTGTTGTTGTTATATTTTCTTCCCCAACGATTTAGGGAATCGTCCAAAGCTTCTCGGACCTCATTTATTCTCCTGCAATCCTCTCAAGAATAGCAGGGTCTTTGTGTTACATAAACTATGTGAGAAGTCACATCTCCAAGGAAAGGTGGGCTGGGGAGTTTGAGAAGGCACTTGAATACACATGGCTCTGCTCCATGCTAATGAAAAGCATATTTAAAAAATAAAGATCAAATGCAAGAAAAACAATGAGAGTCAACAGGGGTAAATGTGAACAGCTTTAAATATGATATTAATAAAATTGATTTTTTTTTTAAAAAAAAGTGTGACTAAGTACCATGAATAGCTTTCTGGAAAAATATTTCACACACACTGAGAAATGTTCTTTGTGATATATATACATAGAGAGAAGGGATATGTATGTGTGTGTGTGTGTATCCTCCCTCCCTCCCTCTCTCTCTCTCACACACACATACATACACACACAGAGAGAGAGAACCAGATATACATACACAAATTGATAAAAGATTCCTATTCTTGACCAACATAAATGAAAAATATATCTTTTTTCCTAATAGAATTTGATGAAAGATTATAATTTTTTAAAAAAGACTTACATATGTCAAAGAATTTTCAAACCGTATTTACAGGGTTAACTACTGGTTTGGGATTTATGAGCTTCCCTGCCCGCTGTGAGCCTTGAGCCTGTAAATCATCATTAGCACGTCATTAGCATGCTGCTGCTGAGAAGCAGCCTTTGAAACAGCCCTCTTTTCTTGTTGTTTTAACTGCAGCTGTGCCTCGTTTGGCAGCTGAAGTTGAAAAATCAGGAAATAAAGATCAGTAAAAGCCCGGGTGGACGGGTGAGCAAAAACATCAGCAGACATAGAACCGGTTCTATGTCTGCAGCTCTTTAGAGCTACCGGTTCTACAGAGGTGGACAGAACCAGTAGAAACCCACCCCTGCACCTTGCATATTTTATTCACCTTTTGCCCAAATATTTATGCAGCTGCTTAGATTTGTCTGAATGTCAGGGGAAGAACCTGCAAAAGTGAATTTTCTGCTTTGAGGAACAAATTAGAAGTGGGAACAAATAAGAGAAACACTTCTTTAGCCGCCTCATCCCAAAAGCCAAGGCCTGTCTCACTTTTGCTAGGGGCATTTGTGAGGTTGTAAACCTACATGTCTTGGTAGCTCCAGGAAGTGTGTGACAGTAGTAAAAAGATACTGAGAGTTGTGGTTCAGTAGTGTGAGGTCAACCACATTCTCCACATTTCTGAGAGATATTTTCATGTCAATATGAGTGCTCATTTCCAGTGATTAGTGATTATGGATAGATAGATAGATAGATAGATAGATAGATAGATAGATAGATAGATAGATAGATAGATAGATAATGTAAATGCTTGTTATCTTATAAATGAGGCCCTTTATCTCTTAGATGTAGTCAGTTTTTCTTTTTCTTCTGATTTTTAGCTCTTTCTTTTCCATTTTGCCAGTTAATTGTGTTGGATGCTTGCTTAATGTTTAATAAGAAACATCAATATGTTGAACTGAGCTGAATAGCTTGTATGTTTGCTCTGATCTAAATAGGGGTTGATTGGGAGTGTGCTGGGTGCAAACTATACTGAAATTACAGTATTTTTTTAAAAAATAAATAAAAAAAACGGTCAGGATCAGTGTGTATGATCAGGAAGTCACTACACCTATATCATCTATAAAATGCATTTGTCTGCATGTATATCAGAGTAAACAAAAGCAAACAAAAAACAACAACCTGATGGTGCTGTGTCAACTCTGTTCTCCTCATCCTTTTCTCAACTAGATATTTCATCTTATTTTCTTTTCAAAGAGCTAGCCAGGAGTTAAGAAAGTATTTTAAGCCAGTTAAGCCGGCTTTGATTGACATTAGGCCTTAAAGTAAATAAAGTCATGTTTTGAAGAGGCAGGCAGACAGCTAAGGAAAAACTCAGCTATCTACTGAAATCTGTTTTCAGTCAAAAGCCAATTGGTGTGTTTGTTTATTAATTACCTCTGCAAATGCAACTTTATTTTAACAAAATGAAGGATAAGAATAGAAAGGTTTTTTTTAACCCACTCTAATGACTCAGTATAAGATTTTTTTATTCCTTATTTCCAGCAGTCCGAATTCAAAAGCAGGTTGGTAAGATTTGTTACATCCCATTTTCACAATTATGATTGACTTTACTTGATACTGCATTAATATTGGTGCTTAAGTATTGATTTAACTATGTCAAAAATAGATATTTAAATCTTAAAAGTCTTCTTTTTAACGTATATTGTTACACCTTTTGAACCCAGAAAGGCATCATAAGATATGAATCAGTTTGAAACCAGAATTTTAATTGTGTTCTAAATTACGCTTTACTCTAGCAGTTTAGATTGGAAAAGCTCTAGACCTTAGGGTTAGGGTTTCTGGTATCATGAAGTTTCTTCAGTGGTAATTACTTCTGTTCCATATGCAAAAAATACCTGCTATCTTACCCTTTAAAATGAAATCATATGTTTGTTTACAACAAATCCTGCAAGTAGAGCAGTCTACAAAATGTTTTAATCTTGAACTGTGGTTCCCACTTCCGTAATCACCATCTCTATAAATACTTCAGTCCCTCTAATCAAAAAAGGCCTGTCAGGTTTTAGAAATAAGAAGACTGCCTAGCTGGGTCAGATTGTCATTCCACCTTGCTCAGAATTGCATATCACTCTGTGTGGCTAGCTCAATGCATTAAAGACTGAAGGTCACAAACCTCAACTAAAGAGTCCCCAGTATTTAAATCATGATGCTTATGAATTTTGATTGTATAAAACAGTATTATCTTCCATCAATCCTGAACTATTGCTAATCATAGCTCAGCATGTTGGATTTGGCCATAGTTTCTATTATCCAGAGGACCACTGATTCCCTATTTGTAGCCTACATTGTTCAATGTTATAAGTTATACATTTTATCTCCTATTTCAAGATATATTTAGGCCTGTGGTCATGCGGTATCCACAAGAAGAAGGAGAGCAAATTATGATGTAGGATGATTATTATGATTTTGATCATGTTATCCACAACATAGATATTATGATTCAGTATTCTGCTGATTGCCGGCTGCCAGCAGTTCAGCAGCTTGATTCTCACCAGGCTCAAGGGTGATTCAGCCTTTCATCTTTTCGAAGTCAGTAAAATGAGGATCTCAATTGTTGGGGATAATATGCTGATTCTGTAAACCACTTAGAGAGAGCTGTAAAGCACCGTAAAGTGGTATATAAGTCTAAATGCTATTGCTACTTTTACCATTTATGTAAAGGCTTTCCCAGAGGTGTGATTATTTTGCTGCAGATTGATATACATATATCATTAGCAATAATGTGCTATGGAAATTTGCTAAAAATTACTTGCTTGATCATTCTTTACAGTCAGCAAAAATATCTAACAATTTACCTAAATCCTTGTGAGCCATTTTTCACTTATCTTTGTTCTCCTACCATTTCCTCTCTATCTGCAGTTTGTGGTGCATGTTTTATTCTGCCAAAGGTAAGGACTTTCTGCTCAAGAAGAATTTTCCAGTTTGAAGTTGACATATTTTAGTTTCTTTATAATTTTCTTACTTCTGGTTTCTTTTATTCCTTTCTACTCAAAACACTGAAAATATTTACTCAATTTATTAACAGTTGTTTCTCCAGATGCTTTTTGGTCATCCTAAATTTTATCAAACCAAATGATTTCAGCATATTGGCAAATTATTCTATTTCATTCCTGACTGACATTCATTTTCTGTAAAGGATTTTTTTTTAAAAAAAAAAAAAACATTTTTGCTAAAGTCTGTGGCAAAGCATCCCCTATTATCAAAGACCTTGACTATCAAAACCACATTTCTGCCAGATGTCCATTCTTTTTAAACATAGTTCTCTAGTCATTTTTTGAAATCACAAGGGTTATTTGCAATATACAACATACGAACATGAGATTCTACAGTATTCCAAAAATATGAACTTTAAAAGATTTGAACCTCCCTGCAAAGGATGTATTGAATTCTAACTATAGATAATAACTAGTTAGCTAATTTACTCAGTTGGGTGTTTTCATTCTCTCTTTTATTTCATGCACTGTAATTCTTTGAATTCATTTCCATAAAACCTGTTGATGAGGTTCAGCTTCAGAAGAACATTTTCTGAATCATAATATTTAAAAAGCACATTTCTGGAAACATTGCCATCTTAAATCTTATTAATATAGAGGTCTGGAACGGTCATTATAATTGTCATCATGGTGTACAGGATATAAATCTCAACAAATGCCCCTGGTATAAATATATTTCTTTATTAAAACCATCTTCCCTGAAAGTCCTGTTACCTCAGAATGTGCTTTTTGTATATTAGAGGTGAGTTGCTTCTTCTGTCACTGTAGTCAGTCAACCGTAGACTTGCCCTGCTTCAAAACAAGATCTGTTGGAAGCTAAGGAAAGCAATTTGGCAAGAAACGGTGCTTTTTAAAGAAACATTTATCAAATTGGTGATCCATGGGAGACCTTATTTAAAGTCAATGGACCTTTTGTCAGTTTTGTTAAGCAGCAAACATCTAAACCCTGGAATAGAATTAAGCTGAAAAGGCTGGATTGACAACCACTTGGGGAAGGAAGGTCATTTACTTCTCTAGGACAAAATTAATCCAAATCCCTCTGTTTCTGTAGACTTGAATTTTCAGTTAAGCAGACAGAGACTGCAAGGATTATTTGGAATGCATAGGATTTATGTTTTTCCCCCAACGTTGGGGGAAGCCAGCATAGAGGGGCAGCATCAGTGGGATCTAGCATGTAATGGGAAGGGATTGTGAGAGGTGGTGGCTCTCTTTATGTTTTAGTGCCTTCAAAATTGAGCATTAAAGTTGCACAAATGTTGGAGTCATCAAAATCTCCAGGCATGGGTTGTTCATTAATATTTCAAGAAAGAATGTTGAAATTTAACAATTTGCTGAGCATCTGAGTCACTGGTGCATGCTTAGTCCCTCTTCCCAAGAAGCTGGGCAGATTGGGACAATTTTTGTTTAATTTAGGCCCCCAAAGCTAAAAAACAAACAAACCCAAGAATCTTCCATCCATCCCCTCCAGCATATTAATCACTAATGGAGATGGTAAGAGAAAAAATATACAGTATTTTTACATTAATATATATATTACGGACTGAGGATGGCTTCTTATTTTTACACTCTAACCATTTCCAAGTATAGAAGAGCTTTCTCCCTAGCTCACTTTAATGTCTTGCCTTCAGCACTACTGGATGGGCGATTTAAGAGGCTCCCGATTAACGAGTGGCTATGCCCCTGTGACAGAGCTAAGGTTGAAACTGTGGAGCATGTCCTTTTATATTGCCCTATGTATAATGCAGGCAGATGTAAGTTACTGTCTCTCCTTGAAACAGACCCTTCTAGACGCAATGTTAGTAATTTGTTCTTATATTGTCTAGGGGATGGCTCCTCATACATCACTTCCCAGGTTTCCAAATTTTTTTTAAGATCTGTAACCATCAGAGGAGAACACTGTAATTCCCCTTAGTCAAGTTTTTGGTGACCAATTGTTCATGACTAATTTTCCCATGTTCTTCTTTTGTTGTACTTGTGTTTTGGTCTGTGACCGCAAATAAGGTATTATTATTATTACATTAATATATATTATGTCATTAGTTTCATAAAGAAACTTTTTTTTCTTGCAATGGATAATTGGGCATTGTGTTAAATTATTTCCTGCAAATGAAGTCACTCTCTCTTTGGTGACATTTTAAATTTTAATCAATTATAATGATAAATTCTCTGAGAGCCAAGTGCTTAAATGATTTCTACACAAGAAGTGTGCCTTTTGCATAATATCAAGATGGATTGTCTAATAGCTGCAAGTCAGGTTTTGATGTAATCCTTGAATATTCTTATGAAATGAACCATGTACTGAATTATCTTTTATGTCAAACTAGGTTCTATAGTTCTTAGAAACTGAAAAACTCAAAGAACAATTGTTCACAAGGCATCAAGCTGTTGCCTTCTTGTTCAAAGCTTCTAATGTAGATAAATTGATGCCCATAAGAAATAAACTTAATTCTACTTGGTACCTTCTTTGAATCAGTAGTGTTTAAAACCAATTATCCATTTTAAAAATTTAATCAATTAAAAAAAAAAGATTGTGCAAGTAGGTATTGCAATGATCAATATATCCTCTGCAGCTTGGTGTAGTAGTTAATGTGCTGGCCTAGAAATCAGAAGGTCATAAATTCTAGTCTCTCCTTAGGCATGAAAGCCAGTAGGGTGACTTTAAACCAGTCATTCTCTCTCAACCTAACAATCTCACAGGGTTGTTGTTAGAAATAAAAGAAGAAGAGGAAGGAGCATTATGTTGCCTTGAATTATTTATAAAGTAATAAAAGCAGGATAAAAATAACAATGTTTGAATACATGCACACACCTTGTATTCAAAATAATGGATACTCTAGTAAATGGAAATTGTAAAAATGAAACATGGATACCAAACTCATTGCAAATTTGTAAGGAAGCCAGTTCTCCCTTGCAAATATATTATTCCCTTTTTTATTTTTCTCTTTCCTCTGTATAACTTGCATAGAGAAAGATCAAAGATAGATCACACTAACCACTGCTCCAATGTGAAATTTCAAACTAGTTGTTCTGTTCTGGGATGCTGACACAGAATGTTGTGTATACAGTGGCCAAATCCAATAAAACATCTCTTATGTTTATATGTAAAATTGCACAGTAAGAATAATTTAACATTGTAGGAAGAGAGCCATGTTGGGCAAAAATTAGGAGCAGTCAGGTAGCATCTTTTCCAGCTAACAAATTTTATTAAGAGGCCCAAGCAGCTCATGAGAATTTGTGCTTTATAATATAGCATTTGTTAGCTGAAAAAAGTGCTATTTTGAACTTCATGAGTTAATTCTAAAAAGCTTGTCATGTGGAAATTTAATGCACTGCAGTGAAGGCCATGGGCATGCCAGTGTGTTATCTGAAATATAGACAGTCTTTTTGACTGTTTTTTAGATCACAACTGTTAAATTTAAAGAAAGTTTACCTCAAATCTTTAAATCCTTAGGCTGATTAACAGTCTTAGCCTGAGAATGAAAAAGACATTCAGCACACCTCTGTTGGGAAAGCATTTCAGAAGAATGAGGAGGAAAGGGGGTTTGGAGGAGGTTTGCTAACTGACACGTTGGAAATGGAGAAGAACGAGAATACCTACCTTACAAACCTTCATATCTTGAACGCAGCTTAAAATATATCTTAAAAGCTTATGCTCTATAACAGTTAAACAAGACATCATAATATTCCAGTGAGACCATTATTATCTAAAGTGATACCATTTTGATGTTGTAATAATAGTGGAAGTTTCTCATAAGGAACTCATTAAAGTTGATTAGAAGGCACTTACTGATTTGAACAATAGAAACGAAATATAATTATTGCCCATTTTATCATTTTTAATTAACAATCTAATTTCAGTAGCATTTTCTGCTGAAATGATAAGCTTGGGGGTAGATGCAGTTTTCTTTATATGTGGGAAACAAAATAATAAGCAATAAAGAATTTTACGCAAAATGTTTACAGCTGATTACAACTTTGAAACTTGGAAGAAACCTTTCATTCTCATTTATCAACTAGTTACTCATGAAAAATATTGAACCAAAATTAACAACTGAGTGATTTCTAGCAAATTCTCCATTTCTTGCATAGATTCCCCAAATAATTAATTCCCAGACAAATCCAATAAACCTATCAGATGTAAATTACCATTTTGTCTGGATAACAGTATGTAAGTTAATTAGTGGTGTTTTTTTTTGTAAATTCCTGAAAGTGACTAAAAACATTAAAGGATACATGATGAAATCCTGAATAAAAAGTAGAAGCAGATTTTTTTATTTTACTATTTATAAATAAAAATAAACAAGAACTGATGGCTAATCCAACAAACCATCGAAACACCATCTAGAGAGTTTCCCCCCCCCCCTGAAATGGACATTTATATAAATTTGGTTAATAAACAAATAACTACACTCTGATATAATCTAAGCTTCCTAAACAAGGCCTGGGAGAACAGAATTTTAGGAGGAAGGCAGGTAATCGTAGAAGGTATATTTTGGCTGTCCTGATAGATGACATTGTTTAACTGAAGGTTCTTCTGCTGGATCAAACTGTCTTGTCTCATACCATGGGAGATAGGCAGTCCCTCAAGTAACCAAAGCTCTTTGCTTTGTAGGGTTTTATAGGTCATAACCAGAACCTTGAATCACACAGAAGCAAACTGGTTATCAATTGACAAAGTGACAAAATTAGTGGATCAGCAAAATGTTGTAAACATAGTATACTTAGATTTCAGTGAAGCAACATCATGTAAGTATTAGTATCACTTTATGAAGTCTTAATAAGATCACATTTGGAATACTTCATCCATTTCACCACAAAGATGTTGACACTCTGGAAAGAGTGCAGAGCAGAGCAACAAGAATGATTAGGGGTCTGGAAGCTAAAACATATGAAGAACAGTTACAGGAATTGGGTATGTCTAGTCTAATGAAAAGGATTAGGGGTGACATGATAGCAGAGTTCCAATATTTGAGGGGTATCTACAAAGACAAGGGGGTCAAATTATTTCCCAAAACACCAAAACGCAAGACAAAAAACAAAGGATAGAAACTAACCAAGGAGAAAAATTACCTAGAACTAAGGAAAAATTTCCTAATGATGAGAGCAGTCAACAATGGAATAGCTTGCCTTTAAAAGTTGTGGGTGCTCCATCACCAAAGGCTTTCAGAAAAAAAAAAAAAAAAACCACTGGACAACTATTTGTTTGAGATGGTATAGGGTCTCCTGCTCAAGCAGCGGGGTGGACTAGAACAGTTATCCTCAATTTTTCTGGGACCAGGGCCCAGTTTTGTGAAAGATCATTTTTCCATGAACCAGAGTGGGATGGTTTCAAATGCAACCTGGATCCCATGCATGCACAGATAAAGCTTTACTTGCTTGCCCACTGTTTAGGCCACCCAGTTCCCAACAGGCCATGGACCGGTACCAGTCCACAGCTCAGAGGTTGGGTACCCTGGAGTAGAAGACCTCCAAGGTCCTTTCCAACTCTATTATTCTATGTTCTATGAAACCATTATGTGGAGCCATCAGGTTAAGATTGGAGTTCATGCAGGGAATGGGGGGGTGGGGGAAGGTGGAGCTGGGGAGGACTTATTCTTCTAATAGAGAGTGTCAACTAATAATGTATTTATTCATAAGTCAAATACATGCTACAATTAAATTATTTTGCTTCCATATACTCTGGTGTACAGACCATATTACAAATGGTAGTGCAAATGTATTCCTTATAGATCAGTCTGTAAAACAATTAATGCCCCATTCTTCTATTCCATGCTCCTTTTCCTTAGAAAGAGGTCTGTGGGTAGGGCCTCAATGGATTTGCTTCTCAAAAAGATCTCTACTTTACCTTGGGGAATAAGCAGTCTGGAACCTTTCTCCATTAGTACATCTAACTCCTTCTAATTCTAATCTCAACTGACACTGGAATTTGGCTTAAAGTAAAACCTGAAGGGCCTCCTCAGTCTTTCTATTTCAATCTGATTTATTTCAAGAAAAGCTATTTGGGCTTTTGATAAGATGAGTGGCATATCTTAAGGAGGGTGTCCTGGGATTGTCACCACATAAAAAGAAGATAAAATATCTAAGGAATGCTGCAAATATTACAGTGTCACTAACTCTGTTTCTTTAACCTTCAGGATTGTCTGGCATGATCCACCTGAGCCCTTGCTTATGGGGAAATGTGGAGTAGAATATTTTACTAAGCCAGCAAAAGCAGCTGTAAAAATGAGTGGTTAATCTGTTACCCAAGACTCCCAAAGAAGCTAATGAGGTCAGTGCAGAAGTAAATTGTCATGGAGAATTAAGATTCATCATTTTCAAACTTGACTACAAACATAGGAAGGGGAAATAAAAATGAAAATGCATATTATGGGGAAAATCCATTCTGACATAATATAAGAGTATTAATTTGAGGATCTATAGCAACCTTCCTGAGCTCCTGAACTCTGATTTGAAATTCCCAGAATTTCTTATAGGCATTGTCTAAACCGAATGGCTAAATCAAGATATATATGATTTCCAGCACTGCTATAGCAATATACATCTGAACTCTGAAAATTCAGAAGTTCTGTACTAAACATTCTCTTTCTCCCTCTCTCCCTCTCTCTCCCTCCCTCTCCCTCTCTGTGTGTGTGTGTGTGTGTGTCTGTGTGTAGTCTTAAAATTCAGTGTAATCTTAACATTAGACTGATATAATATTTTTAGGCTACATATATTGATATGGTAAGTTTACTATAAAAAAATAAAACAGAACATCATAAGGTTCAATAGCTGAAAGTCATGACCACATAAACATGTCATTGATGTAGGCAATCAAAATCCCATCATAAAATATTTTACATTTTCTAGTTTGCCAAGGATAACTTCATATATATAGAGACACAAAGATTACAGCACTTCTATTCTGAATTAATATAATTGTTTCCATATGGAAGCTATATGACTCATCTTCTGAAATTGACAAAGTTCATGGAAGTTCTCCCCTGCCCCCAAGGTTGCCCATAGAATCCTGATTATACAAAAGCATGTACTCTCTTTATGGCTTTTTCTCCTTGATATGGTTCTGAAAATTAGAAGAAATGATTTCTTTGAAAATACTGTACTGCTTGATATGAAAATAACAACTAACTGTAAGAATTCCTCGGTTGGTGCTTTGTAGCTTTTATACTCTTTCAGAGTTATATTTGCCACATTCTCTATGCCATGTTGGATAGAACATGGAAAAATAACCTGAGTGTGGCCTCTGAGGTAACGATGACTAAATCTAATTACTCAAACTTTGTTCTGAACTTTTCATGGTGTTCCATCATCTGCTGTGAGAAAACATCTACACGGTTCTTGTTCTCATTTCATAGCTTTCAACTATTTTCAGTCATCATCAGATGAGTAATAACTCAGTGAAAGATATGGTGACAGGGAGAAAAATATTTCACAGTGGCCTAAAGATTGGATAAAGTGGGAGGAATTCCAGAATGTAACCATGTAATGAAACAGATTTAGCACAAAATAGGGATGCTCATTCTATTGTTGAATGTTTCCAAACAGGCTATGCTGACTTTAGAAGAGATCAATGTGCATGCTTCTGAAGAGATCCAAACTTATAACATATATGATGAGATATATAATCATGCCACCCAGGATATCAGTCATGCTAGAAGTTGTTATGTTCATCATTATTTTCATATTCTTTCACCATGGATTTTTTTTATTGGCTATTTTGTTGCTCATCACAAAACACCTGAAGGTGGGGTAGTCCTAGCATTTATCCCCATAAAGGTGAATGAAGGAATTTTTTTGTTTATTCAAGGTTCTATGATGTAGGTAATTCAGCTATTAATAGAAAAAAAGAAAAAAGAAAATTGACTGGTTAACATTTCTCAACAATCTCTAGCATTATACAAATATAGACATGAACATGTTTATAGCATTTGAATATTAGCACAGACTGAAAACTGAAAACATCTCAGAAGAAGTCCGATTTGGTTTCGACTTGTTTCATGAAAATTTAGAAACATAAAAGGTGAATCTGTTGTCCATTGGTGTAGGTTTCAACAAAAATCCTCACCTCACTTTGTTGGGAGGATTTAAAAAGTTACACTTTGAACGTTTAAGGAAGAGTTGTTGCAAAGATTATTATGGTTCAAGTACAACCCATAAAGCAGAACTGGGAGCTTGCAGACCTACAGAAGTTCCTGAGCCATAGATGCACCAACCAGTGTGACTAATACTGAAAGACATTGGAAGTTGTAATTCAGTAATATCTAAAGGTTTATCACATATGATGAATATTCATGTTGTGGTCCATCAGAATGGGGCAGGGGGTTACATAAAATGCCCCTTCCCCAAAAAAAGTTTCCATTCCATTCTTCTGCTTTGAAAATAGCACACGTATAAACATGAGTGTACTATTTTTTCCAGAGGCTGAGACTTTGCCATACCTCCTAGCCCATGGACTGCAATCTGCATTGGCTAACAGCAGCATAAAGGAAATGCAGACTGGGTTTATTATCAGTACCTCAAAACATTAAAAAAAAAGATTTCTAAAACAACCAAAGAGTAAGAGCTCCCTGGATGTTTGCAGATCTGCCCTGTTGCATAGGCAGACATCACAATGGAGAAGATATGTTTCCTGGGTCTTGTAGGTTACCTTGTTTGATTAGGGGACATGGAACATGCCCACTTTACCCAATCTTATTAGGTAAGCAAGAACTATTAGATGTAGATGGTCTCTCAAGTAACTAGACCCATGCACAAAAATGTACTTCATTTTTTTTCTTCCCTGATTATTACCATGGATCACACCAAACTTGATTTCTCTCATATATAAAACTGTGATCATTCTTGTATCGTTCACTGTTTTTTTTGTGTGTGTCCTTCTGAACAATCATGTTGGGTTTGTTTGTGTGTGTGTGTGTGTGTGTGTGTGTTTTTTAAGATTTATGTTCTTTTCTTTGCCCATGACTTCATATAAATAGACTTATGTTTAACTATATGTTTGAAACATACAGTGTTCCATACATGTCTCTTGATTTGATTTGATTTATATGTCCATCTTAAGTACATGATTCTGGGAAGTTCATAGCATTAAAATAAATAAAAATATATAACAATATAAAATCAAATGAGATAGAACACAACAGCCTGAAAATCATAAAAGCCCTTAGTATAGCCAGCAGTCAGGTTCAAGAAAATTTAATCTTTAAGGCCCTGCACAAGTCTGTGAGGTTTAGAGAATTGGGTTCCAGAGGTGGGTGCTGTAGCAGAAAAATCCTTCAGATTTCAGGAAGTTATTATGCATACAAAATAAATGCAATCAAGAAAGACAGAAAGAAAGAGAGAGAGAGAGAGAGACAGAAAGAAATTTCCAAGTTTCTGAATGTATAAATTCAATTTGCAATTAATTTTCTTTGAGAAAGGTTTCCAGGTTATGCATGTACTGCATATATACATTTAATAATTCCTTAGTGTCAACTGGTTCCTTTCAAAATTATGTAATGCCCCTTTTAGAAGCCTGCATTAAACTGAACATCTGAAATCACTATTGAAGGCTTTCCTTTCTCTGCCCTGCCTTCTTCCATTGAACCTGAACGTTCATAACTGTGGAGTCATCCTCTAGTAAACACAATAAATTATACAGTCATGCTCTCTTGGGAAAATACAATATTTCTCATCTGAGGAATAAAGCACACATTTTACTTCCAAGCCTATGCAGAACTACCATTCTTTATGCATTACAGAATGTTTATACAAGTAAACCTGAGACAAACAGGCTCGATTGGTGTCAAAATGCACTCCCTGCAGCATTTAAGGTATTCTCTTTTAACATTAATCATGTGGTAAAATTGCAGCATTTTTTTGTACCTTGAGAGTAGTTGTGAGGTTAAACAAAATATAAATGAATGAACAAGAAACTTATAAATTAATTTTACAAGAAACTTAACTTGAAACAGAGGGACCTGAAATACTAGGATCTTTGATAATCAAGCGTTGAAAACAGTATTTCACACAGGAGTTCACTATTCAAACTTCACCCATTTCTTAAATAGCATATTCCTGTCTATTACCAACAAAATCCCTAAGCCAAACCATTCAATAACTGGCAGCCCAAAATGTTTTTAACTCTTAAACATGAATTGCCCTAAGTTTGATTGGGGAAATCTGATTTCAAAAAATTGTGAGGGATAAGTTTCATGTAGCTTATCTATCAAGTGAATGGATTTGAGGAATATGTCCAGAGTTATATACGTGATTTGATAATAAAATAAAATAATCTCCCTGGTGGACAATTTCCTGGCTGTTCATCTTTCAAATCAATCCCATGAGAAGGTATCCTGAAAGAACTCTTTCCTTTCTGGCCACAGAAAGAAGCATCTGCAGATAGAGAAGTCCTAGAACAATAGAAAGAGAATCAGAACAAAGGACATTAAAAGTACAGAAATGCTAAAACATTTCTTAGAATACAAAGAGAGACAGAGACAGAGACAGAGAGAGACAGAGAGACAGAGAAAGACACACACACACACACACACACACACACACACAGAGAGAGAGAGAGAGAGACAGAGACAGAGACAGAGACAAAGGGGGGGATGCCCCACAGATATTGACATAGATTAACTGTAGTAATTATTTTCATTAAGTTATTTTGCTATTCTAAATATATTTGACACAAGGAAATTAAGCTTTATCCATTATTCGTGATTTGCAATGAGATGAAGAAAAACCTGACCTGGGTTCTGCAGACTGCATTGGGAGGGAGAACTTCCTCACTTTAATCCACTAGGATGGATTCCCCAGTTATGAAAATGGCAATCACTTGAACTCAAGGCATTAGATAAGAGAGACAGCAGAGACAATTCCATGCATGCTAGGGTCATTCAAGATCATTAATTAACGTGGGTTGTAATCATTACATGTCACTATAAGAATAGAAAAATACTTAAAATTCATAACTTTCTATAATGATAAGAGACAGACACTAACATATCCATTCTTAGTCTATCTCCCTAATGATAATGTCTTTGCTGTTTTATATGGTACAGTGATGATATTCATCCATCGTGTTTGAAGAGGACCTTGACATCTATCGGGTTGTGGCTGTCCACAGTGTGTCCACAGGTGGCTAGTAAGGCCTATACGGGCATGGAATGTTCTGCCACATGTCGGGCAGACATATGTGGGCACCATTGTTGCAGCATTTGCAGCTCTGGCTTTGTGGAGTGCTCGCTTCTTTTTTTCTGTAATACTGTAGTTCTTTTGTCTTCAAATGACTGGCAGCCTTGGTGGATCAATGTGCACCATGTCGATTGATCTTGTACCAGGGTTTCCCAGGAGGTGATGTCAATGTTCAGGGACTTGAAGGGAGCTTTCAATGTGTCTTTATATCACTTCCATTGTCTCCCTTGTGATCGCTTTCCTTGAGATATAGAGGAGCTGTTTAGGGATGTGATGGGCAATAGCCCCCGTTCAAAGGTGTATGTACTGTATAGGTATATAAATATTTGAAATAAAATTTTAGGTAAGTATTTTATGCAGCAATTTGCTAACCACGGATTACATTAATCTTTTCAAATTTATTCTTAATACATATCCTCCATTGCAATAGGCCATTCTCTTCTAAAGCAAATGGCTGATTTACCCACTTCCTCCCCTTCCCAGGTCACGAATTGATGTTTCATTTCTTTCATTTGTAGCTCATGCCATCACAGAGCAAACATACCTGACATTTTGCAAATACACTGTTCTAATCCACTAGTTCCCTAACTAATATCAGTTGTTGAACTGAGTTGATTAGCAGCTTGGCAGATAAACCTTTAGTTGTTTGCTTATCTCATTGGCTGCTGCACCACCCTGATGAATCATACAATGAAGGAAAAGTCAACAAAACTGTCAGTTGGAAAACAGAGCAGTATGTTTAGACCAGGGGCCAAGATTTAATTTGAAAATAGAGCAAACCAACAACTCAAAAATGACATGACTGCTTCCTGTTCTATTTGGAACAGGAAGGAAGGAAGGAAGGAAGGAAGGAAGGAAGGAAGGAAGGAAGGAAGGAAGGAAGGAAGGAAGGAAGGAAGGAAGGAAGGAAGGAAGGAAGGAAGGAAGTGAGTTCATGCTGGCTTATTAACACATGAAAGATCTTTGTTTGGTCATACTGAATAAAAGTTGAAATCATTTCTTGCAGACATGTACATGAATTCAGTTACCCACATCACAGTGCTTGCTGATAACAGAATAATTGACAGCAGAAATAAAGACATTCTTTTCTTAACATGATACTTTCAAGAAAAAATAAAGAACATTTGTTTGAAAACATAGCAACATTGATTTGCATTTTCAGCATTATTCCATTGATGTCTTATATCACTATATAAGCATGAAATGTACTACATAAATTGTTTTAAAGTGAGATAATACACCATAACATGCAAGGAGAGGCACATCAATTGGTGTTTTGTTGCTGTTTTTACATAATATTCTATTCCACAGATTGGAATATTTTAATGGGGTTGATAGGAAGGTGTAACGGAAAGCAAGTCCACGCTACTGGTCTGTCCATTTTTCAAGCCAATTTCTGAAATTCCGCTTTGGCTTTAGTAGGCAGGGAAATGGATTGATCCTAGTGCTCTGTATGAACTATGGCCACTGCAAGACACGTTTAGTGACTCCTGGATAGACTGGTTTACCTTTGCTTGCTTTCTCCTTTTAAGGTTGTTCCTTCCCACAATCTCCATATATTTTGCTTTCTTTTCCTTTTTGTCCACCCCTGCTTCTCACATTATATCAATTGACACATATTTTACTTCTTCCCACCCCACACATATTATGGAAATATTGTACTCGGATGCTGCACTAATCAAAGCAAAAGGGCATGGATCGTTCTTTCACTTCGATATTCCTTAATAGGTTCGTGGAAACGTGTAACAAGAATGAATTTAGAATTTGGTTTTGCAAAAACAAACTAGCAGTGTTCCTACTTTAGAACATTGTAAGATGTTTAAGAAAGAGAATAAATGAAAAAGGGAAAGTTTGCCCAACTGTAGACAGAGGATGAGCAAACAAGGGGAACATGCTTCAACTAGTTAGGAAGCAACTAAAAGAGACAATAAGGATTGAGTGGAGCATAAGCTCCTAGAGTTGAGGATGGTTCTTTGACTTAATACCCATCATTGCATCAATTACAGGAAAATGAAAATCCCAGTAAATGCTGAATAGCAGGGAACATAACAATTCAGCAACTCAAGATGAAACGGCCATCCTCATTTAATTGTAAAGCTGTAATAACAGAATCTTGCAAGTATCAATGTGCCCTCACAGTCCATTGTCTTCATGAAAAATAGGGAGGGTGCTGTCTGAGGCTTTTGCTCATGCTACTTTCTTGGCTGCATCCAAGCCTCTTTAATCTCACAGTTGCCTTAATATTGGCTCTTCCTCCTATCCTTCAAGGTCATTCTCTCTTCCTATTATATCAGCTGATATGCTAGACACTTTAGCAATCAGAATTGGGGCTACTGCTGGAATGGAACCATGCTGGAGATCATCCGTTCAGAAGAACTTAAAATGATTCAGGTCAAAAAAAAGCAAGTTTGAATTTAAGTTGGAAAACCCAAGCTTCTGGAGCATTTGCTCCATTGGCTGGGAGTGACATCATCCATTTATGCCTCAAGAACTGCCAAGGGACCTGTATGGTGACAGGCCAAGAAGAAAGAGCAAATCTGCCCATATTTCACTCATTAACAAAGGACCTTTTTATGTCAGTAATTTATTCCAATGCAGATGCACTTTTACTACCCATTTTATCTTCTCCCTTTTATGTGGTACTTAGAACCTGATTAAATAAAATGAGAGTTAGTCCTCAATGGCCTTGCAAAGGTCTCCACCAAATTCAGTAGCAGAGTAAATGAGAAGGTAAAGAAAGTATTAGTCATTTCTCAATGGACATGCTTCTCCCTTAATAGTAACTGTAGCATTTCTATGGAAAAAGAGAACTGGGAGAAGTTACCTCATGGGTATGCTCCCTCGGGATTAAGTGTTGAAGAGAGAATTAACAGATGAAAGATAGAAAGTTCTTCATAACAAATCAGTATAGTATACCATACTTTGTCCAAGGCAACTGCATTGAGATCTTGTCCCCCTTTAATATGTATCCAAATACCTTTCATTAAATCTGACATGAAGGAAAAGAAATGCATGTTATTTGTCATTGTGTGAATCTAAGTGCAATCTGGTGCTGTGTGAAGCTATGTAGAGGTAGGAAAGCACTTAATCCAAGCAACAAATACACACTTTATTTGTACTTTATGTAAAAACTATAGGGAGTGGCAAAATTCCACCCACTTTCCATTGGGGGAAGAGTTTGCATGCTTCTGGACTGCAATTTATATTATTATTAATAAAATAGGCATGTTGATAACCATCTGGCTATTTGAGTCTTTTCTAAGCACTTAGGCATACAGAAATGGATGCTTATAACTGAAGAAACAATGAGCCATCTACTCTACTTATTCTAAAAATGAAAAAAGACATATTTTTGATATTGCTTATTGATGTAACATGGATTTTTGATTTACACTAAGTATAACTAAGGTATTTTCTTCTCTCTTTGACATAGATTTTCCAAGCAATTCCCACATTTAACCACTTAAGTTCTCTGATATAAGGTCCTAATTATATTAGCTCCCATTTTATGAACACATTATACCATCTGGCTGCCCAGTTTTAGAAACAGAACGCTGGATTAGGAGGGAAAGCCCTTCTTATCTTTCTTAATGTTCATTAAATCCCAACTGATTTATTAGCTAACAATATTGTGTATGTTACTATTCTGTAAATATTACATTTAGTCTCAAAGCAAGTTAGGCGATTGGAAATAATCTAATTATAGCAAAAACTGAAATCTCATAGGAGTCTGCATCTAAATGTGTTAATTTTCAGTAACACTAGTAGAGTTCTTCTCAAACATCAATTTTGAGACAAGTGTCAAACACATTTTGCTAGTTCTACAGGGGGCCCATTTTGGGATATTTTTTTGTATATTTATAGTTGCAAATATTAAAAATTGTGCTTGATATCCTCAGTTACATAACAACCACAGCTTAAAGATATTTAAGCAATAAGAATTTGCTTGCAAGCATATACTCTTCAGCTCAGCCAGTAATCTTAAACAAAAAGGACCAGATTCTTAGTTTTCAGACTCTGTGAAAGAAACATGGCTATCAGAAGAACGTTCATAGAGTTTTTGCTCTAGGCAATTCTGAGAAGGAAGGAAGGAAGGAAGGAAGGAAGGAAGGAAGGAAGGAAGGAAGGAAGGAAGGAAGGAAGGAAGGAAGGAAGGAAGGAAGAAAGAAAGAAAGAAAGAAAGAAAGAAAGAAAGAAAGAAAGAAAGAAAGAAAGAAAGAAAGAAAGAAAGAAAGAAAGGGAAAGATTTTTTCTTTTTTGCTGTTTAATTTCAAGGAATAAATGAGAATGGGCAATCTGCAACCTAGACTAAAGACATGTTCCATTTCCAAGAAAAACATGTAGTTTACATTTATTTTTGTCCTCTGAAGAATAATCATTATGTATAACATCCAGCTGAAATGGCCTCAAGGTTTTTTATTGCTACTATCATGTTGTTCCAAAAATATTAATTATTGAATAGAGCTACAGGATAATTACTGAATAGAGCTACAGGATATTTCACGACATTCAGATTTTCTTTGAGTCCTGCCAAAACTAGATTCTTCTCAGCATCTTTTTAAACAGTACCCTCCATGGGTAAAATAAACATGCTTAGCCATCTGAATACAGTTTCACCTCAGATCTTTAGTCTAGAAATAATATATGGTCCATGCATTCAGAATGGATATTAGCTTTGAGATACTATATTTTTAATGTAATACAGATGATACTCTAATAAATTTATAATTTATTTCTATTACAATATCATTTCCTCTTGTTTGTAATAATGTTTATTACTTAATTTCTACCTTTACTCAGAAAAAATAGTACGTTTGGAGATGAAATATATTCAGATTTCTGAAATTTCACCTCACCTCTACAACACCCCATAGTATTGTTGGAAATTAATTGAAATTCCAGTAATTAGTAAATCATGAATTTTGAAAAAGATTGTAACTTCTTAACATCTCAAAAATATGGAGTCTCAAGCTCAAAAGATTCTAGTGATGTTAATCATTTTATTAATTTGACATTATATATTTGGATATTATTCTTTTTTTATTATTTGCTTCCAGAACTCTTTACTGTTGATTGGGCAAGTTGCTATGCATAATTTGGGAATGTGTATATGCAAATACAAATGTGTGTGTGTGTATGTGTGTGAGAGAAAGAGAGTGAGTGAGTGAGTGAGTGAGAGAGAGAGAGAGAGAGAGAATATAATGTTAATTTTAAATTTAAATATAGAATAACAATTGGAAGGGACCTTGGAGGACTTCTAGTCCAACCCCCTGCTTAGGCAGGAAACGCTACACCACTTCAAACAAATTGTTATCCAATCTCTTATTTAAAACTTCCCGTGTACAGTTTCTCCTGAGCTTCTGTGTAACTTTGTATTAAGGAAATGTCATTTTTTACCAATCATGGAGGCCTCCTTATTTCCAAGTATGGCCAGAGAGGAAAATCCCTGTATATTCTCAGGGGCTTGTCACCAGCATTTTCTTCTCTGTTTGTTTACATTTCTTGCAATATCAGGTTATCATCTATGGAAAGGTAAACTGTCCTGACCCAGAGAAATGTTATATGTGACACTCAAGGTCAAAGGTTTTTTTCTCCGCCGTGATCTGATTGTCAGCTGCCCAGCTTAGACATGTAGGCCCTTGCAGAGCCAAGAGAAATAAATTAATAAAGGTTTAAAATGTGTCAGCATCACCTAGAAACTGATACACAAAGGTTTCAAAAGAAAGAACTATAAAAAAAGGACACAGTGGGGAAACAGAAGATATGGATAAGAGGAGACTGGACATGATGTGAAACAGGAGTCACAGCATTTGGAAAAACCAAAAGCAAGAGGAAGCATAGCCAAGGAGAAAATCAAGCAAAGTACCAAGGAAGTTAAAATAAACTGGGTGACCCCAAGATGAAAAGACAGCTCTGAACCCTCAAGGGGTGTGTGTGTGGCAACAAACCTTACATGGCTCAGAGGCTTGATAACAGGCAAGAGACCATTAAGAGAAGAAGTTGTGAACATTCCTAATCCTGAGTATAAGCAAGTGTGGGAAAAAGAAGAAAGAAGCAGTGAAGCATTTTTGCATTGTAAACAAAGCAGTAGAAATATAAGTCATTTAATTAAGTTCTCAGTATTAATTTATGTATTATATTTCCCCTTGGTCATTATGGTGAGATATACATACTGTATATATGTAGAAACACATGCACAAAGTCTTATAAATAAACTTTGTATTACATTAAAAGGACTATTACATAAAGAGGACACCTTCACTTGTTAGCTGCATGTCTATTTCTGGTTTCTGTCCTATCCATTTCCATCCTCGGACACCATGTACTGTCAATGTATATCAGGGATCATTTTAAATGGAAGGGGATGGTGAAAAATTATGGAGATAGATGATTAGCTTACCTTTTGCCAGAATTCACAGCCCACTATTAAAAATCATTGCTTCGATTTTGCTGCATTCCACCTTAAACAGGAAGGGTGTCAGCCTTCAAGATTTTCTCCCTTTGCTTTGCATCTTTCGGCTGTCATAAGTAACGGGGGGAGGAGGGGGAATGGTTATGGGAAGTGAGCTGGAGGTGTTACAAACCAGAACTGTATAAACTGGGGGGGGGTGTACATTCTTGCTTAGGTTTCTATCCTATGCTATGCGCAGCTGCAACCCTTTATCAAACTATGTCAAGGTCAATGGACAGAAGCCTCATCACCACCCGGAGATGCCCACATGATGATATACACAACTTTTAATTGGATGAGCCAATTGAACTATTGGGGGTGGGAACGTTGCCATTACTTTGTATATGTGATTTACGCGCCCATTTTCTCAGATTCAGAATTCTTTTGTTGCTACCACTTGATTTCCAATAAAAGATATCTTTTCTCTGATTAAAGGAGTCTAAGTATTTCTTTCTTGGATTTTGAACGGAGCACCAGCTGACAGGGTATCCAATATAAATAGACTTTGATGGTTCTATAATGCTGCTTTGAAGTTGAGATAAGTATGATTCCTTATTTGCTGGCAATCCAAATTGTTGTTGTTTTCATTGTTATTCATTGCCTTTGTGTGTGTGTGTGTGTTCCTTTGAATCTGCTTTTTATTCCTGGTGACTGCTATGCCTAGTCTTTGTAGTTTTCTTGGCAAGAATTTGAGATGTGGTTTGCCATTGCTTCCTTCCTAGGACTGAGAGCAGAGGTGGTATTCAGCAGGTTCTGATCAGTTCTGGAGAACCGGTAGTGGAAATTTTGAGTAGTTTGGAGAACCGGCAAATGCCACCTCTGACTGGAGATTTCACAATATCCTTCCACTGCCACACTCACCAAGCCATGCCCACAGAACCGGTATGGAATCCCACCACTGACTGAGAGAGCAACTGGCGGAAGGTCACCCAGTTGACTGTATGCCTACATTAGACTAGATCTCACAGACTTCTGATTTTCAGCCTGTCACATTAATTGCTAGACCAAACTGCCTCTACTTTAACTATTATTTTATTCTGATGTAAAAAGAAACAGTGCAATGTAACCATGGTTCAGCATAGATGCCAGCATGGCTGTTCTAATAGTGAATTTGAGAAACATTTGATATAACTCCCTATGGCAACTTTTGTGCTGAACCAAGAATTTCAGGAAAAATCAATAGGGAATTAAGTTCTACATTAGAAGTAAAATATTTAACGTGTAGATCCTTTGATTAATAGTGTCAGGCTGCTTAGAACTAAATCATATTGAGTTCATTTTAAATTGCCTGGTAATCTAATCGTTTCTTTTAAAATATCCTCTTTGCTAGAGATTTAAGCAGAAATAGCAAGATTATATAAAATATAGATCGTTTTTCTTAGAATTATAAAAATACCCTTTTTATTTTGAAAATTTCAAGCAGCAGGGTATTTCTCATAACACAATATAAACAGAAATATAATAAGTTATTTCAGTTTTAGTATCCTTGGTGTTCACTGAGCTTAGTTGCAGATTTTCATTACCCAACTAGGTAACATCATCAGTGCTAGTAAGTGTAGGGTTTGTTCCAGTGGTGGGATTCAATTTTTTTTACTACTGGTTCTGTGGGCGTGGCTTGGTGGGCATGGCAAGGGAAGGATACTGTAAAATCTCCATTCCTTCCTCACTCCTGGCAGAAGGTTACTGCAAAATTCCATTCCCTCCCCACCCCCACTAACCTGCTTTACAGCCCCGTTCTTCTGTGCAGGGCAACAAAAGAAGACCCAGTCATTCAGCTGGGACTCAGGAGGCAGAGAATAGATGGGGGCAGGGCCAGTGAGAGATGGTATTTACCAGTTCTCCAAACTACTCAAAATTTCCACTACCGGTTCTCCAGAACCTGTCAGAACCGGCTGAATATCACTTCTGGTTTGTTCCCAGTTTATATACAATAGCTTACCCTGCCATTGTTGTTGGAGGTGTAGTTTTCTCTTCGGTAGTCCTTGATATTTCAGATCCTTGACCTCGCTGATTCCTTCCTAAAACCAAAAATAGAAAATGGCTCATAATATCACCTTTGCACTGAAAACAAGTTATAGTTTGGATAAGACAACTACTGTTCTCCGGTTAGATCTAGTCAACTAGTGACAAACTCTTGAGAGTGAAGATTAGGGGACAACATTTATCTTACACTTGAGATGAAAATGTTCATAGTTTATGTGGAGTCTTCTTCGATATATACATACTCTATCATCTGGTCTTGAGGTTTCTGTTACATCTATTATTGAATCATTAAAGTAAATGAGGTGAATAACACAATTAAAGTTGTTTACTTGTCATATAACAGCCAGTTAACAATGAAATGTACCTTTTACTGTTTTGCTGTGCAGTGTAATAAACATACCCTAATGCAACAAAAAATAATGTCTTAAAATTAATGCCAGATAAATATATTTAATTTATAATATAATAATCAAAAAATACATTAGTTCTTCCAGTTACATTCTACCTATGATAATTGTACTAGCAGCCATATGAATAGAACCAAGTATAATTAAAACCATAAAACACAAATAAGTAGCATGGAAAGGGAAAAAAAAAAGGCTGCAAGCACAATTTAATGCTACTAATCAGACACACTTGCGTTTTACAAAGACCTTTGTGCAGAATTGCATAAACACAGACAGAGAGAGTGAAACACAGAGAAAGAAAGAGATCAAGGATCTGTCACTCTCCATATGTTGATAAAATATTAATCCCAGAATGCAAATACCTGGCCATGTTGGCTGAAATTTTCCACCAGTGATAACTTTGAGTTATCAAAACTGGCAGTCTGTTATTTTGGGGGCGGGGGGATGGAGAGAGGGAGGGAGGGAGAGAGACTGGGTATCAGAAAGAAATAGAAGTATTGATATTGCTTTGGCTAGGATGGCATTAACCAATAGTTTTGACTATGCTGACCACTAATGTATAAACTCCAGTATGGTCAAATGAATTGAAGTGGTATAACAGTTGCATCAATACATGACATTAAAAAACCCATAAATCACCTTTAATCTAAAATATGCCATTCATTGAAAAAACAAACAAACAATGAAGCTGGTTTTGTTCTGATCAGTTTGCTTAAGCTGATTGCCAGAATCTGTTGTAACTTTAGAAGCAGTTGTTGCCAGTCTGCTCTTCCATTTCCTCCCTGTGCAAAGGGCATAATGAAGGACATAATGCACTGTAAGTCCACTATGACCAAGAATCAAGAAATCAAAGCATATTGGCTCAGCAAACAAATAAACATACAAAGAATTAGCTAATATGGACAAGATGTTGCTACTGTAGTTCAGGCATCCCCTGTCTATGATTCAAGGCCATCTATTTTTTATCCACATATTTGTTCAATAACAAGGGCAGAAGGAGAATATTAATATTAGCAATAGTACTTAACTTATTTACCACTTCACAGTGCTTTTACAGCCCTCTCTAAGCGGTTTTACAGAGTCAGCATATTGCCCCCAACAATCTGAGGCCTCATTTTACCGACCTTGGAAGGAAGAAAGGCTGAGTCAACACTGAAGTGGTAGGACTTGAACTGCCAAACTGCTGGCAATCAGCAGTCAGCAGAAGTAGCCTGCAGTACTACTCTCTAACCACTGCTCTACCACGGCTATTAAATGGCTTTGACATCTTTCCTGCTCTGTCTCTCCCTCTCCTTTCTCCTTCTCTATAGTATGTGATAAATTCACAATTCACACCATTTTCTTCTTGGAGTATTTCCATATTACTACTACTACTACTATTACTATTATTACTACTACTACCTGTTAGACTACTCTTCCCTTTTTATTTTTCCTTAGAATGGCATTAGTGCTCCAGAGGCTAGTTAATGGATACCACTTTAGTTTTATGGATAACACTTTAATAATTAACCAAAGAAATTGCTGGGATAAAAATTTTAATGTCATGGCCACATTTTGTATCTCTTGATGGGGTGAAAATTTAGAAATAAATATGACCCTAGCATTAAAACAGTTTTGAGCAACTAATGCTATGCAAATCCTATAGCTTTTTTTATTATTATTACCCGGTCTGAGAAATGAACATTGGATATTTAGATATTGGTCTATATAATATATCATCAAGGAAACTTATAAGTAGATTTTTTTTTCCTTTCAAAGATTATGGGAATATGCTGAAATTAATTATTTAAGTACAAAGAACCACACAATTTGGTATGCATGTACTTTTTTCTTTGAATATTCTGTCTGTCCAAAAGATTGAGATGATTCAGAAATTTTCAAATTTTGAATGGATGTTGACTTTGAAACTCTGCTCATTTTTTTTAACAAGGTATAAAAAGAGTTTTCATTGCACTTTACATCTTGACTGTCTTGACCACACATGTGGTCCCGCAAATGCGGCAGAGTGCGTCGAGGAATTTGCAGCTGGATCGTGGTGATTCGCCCACATCCTGCACACGGTCGGGATGAGGGTTGTGTGAACTGGTCTCATTCCGTTCGGAGTCGGTTGACCTCTTCCTCATCGCTTTTGATGGGGATTCTAGGTCTTCGTGGTGAGTCGATACCGGGTGTCTCTCTGAGCGAGGTGAGGTATCTTTGGCGAGTTGACGTAGTGGTGCGTTGGTGCGGCGCATTCGGGCTGCCGACTTCTTGGTCGCCTCCGCTGCCGTGGCTTCTTTAAGGGCATCGGTGAGGCTGATGTCCCCTTAGCCATAATTTTGCTCTGGATCGTGCCATCTTCTAGGCCCAGAACCAGGCGGTCCCGGAGGGCTTCTTCTAAGTCGGAGAATCCGCAGAGGCCTCCAAGGTTGCGGAGGTCTGCGATGTAATTGGCAAGGCTTTCGCCCTTCCGTTGGTCCCTCTGGTAATATTCATGTCTTCTGACTAAGGTTGGCACGGTGGGCGCGTAGTGAGCCCATAGCAAAGGCTCGAGGACGTCCCAGTCCATCGCTTTACTTCGGCTGACTTGGCAAGTGATTTTGCCATTTTAAACACGGTAGGCCCGCAGTGAGTTAGAAAGATAGCTCTTTTTTGCCGGTTGTTGCATCTTTCAAATTGTTGGTCTCCAGAAACATCTGGAACCTATCCATGTACGATTCCCAGTCTTCGGTTTCTGGGATGAATGGAGCGGGTGGTACGGCACCGCTGGCCATGTTGCCGTTGTTGATGCGTGTTCGACCACGTGCTCTGTTGGTTGCTCTGTAACTCAGTCAGCTCTTCGGTCTCCGCATCCCACCTTCGTCGCCAGTGTTAAGTTTGGAGAATAATGGAGACCAGACATCTGACCAGTGACTTCAACTCTTTAATAATAGTAAATAGAACAGAACAGAGCAAGGCTATGGGCAACAGCAACCCTTTTATAGGGTTAGCTGCTACCTTATTAACCAATGACATGTGCAACAAGTTCAAACTTATAACCAATGAGAAGTGTCAAAATAGTGGCCAATCAGGGACTGGTTATGGACCAATCCCTAGTTGTTGTATAAGGACCAATCAGGTGTGCAGGTTTCCAAACCCTGATTTGCATTTATGCTAGTAACTTTTATTGATTCACAACATATGGTACTACTTATGTAATCCAAATCCAAAAAGAAAGCTCTAATGTAAACTGTCAAAATTCATGCTCTACTATTTTGTTCTTGCTTTCTAGTAAATCTTCATGAATCCCACTTTATCTCTTTTTATCATCATTATTGACAAGTACTGTATTATTTTTGTCCCTGTTTTTTTCCCTGTTTCTACTGGAATATGTTCCCATCGATTGCAAACATAGTGTTTTCTGCCACAGCTCTTAAATTTAAGTTCAATTAAAATATTCTAATGCCATCCATATGGTTATTTTCTTTGTATTCAATTAATTTCCTATTTTGTAACATTCTAAATTACAATTCAGTGGTGATTCTTGGAGCGACCCACTGAGCCATGCTCTCAAATTGGGGAAGCTGGATTGTGCTACTTCTTGCTAGGCCAAACTTAAAGCCACTGAAATCCATTTGACTCTTCATCCAGTAAGTACAACAGAAGAGTTCAGATGATATCCAAAAAAATATGAACCATTATTTCCTCTCTGCTATCAAGTCTTTTTGACCCCTAGCAACAATAGAGACATATTTTCTCCATGAAAGTCAGCCCCTAACGTGGTCTTTCAGGTCTTTCATTCTTAACCACTGCCGGTTTGTTCCTGGTCACCTTCTTCTCTTTCTTTCCATATTTCCAGCTTTACAAATTCTCCAGTGAATTAGGTCTTCACATAATGAGAAGCTGATCTTTTATATTTTAGGGTAAATTAAATTAAAACCTCAGACACAAAGTGGCTAAATTCTTGTTTTGGTAGAATTCTATTTAAATAATTACAGGTAGACAACAAAATCAGAAAATAAAATACAAGCTGAATAGTCAAGATCTTGTTGATGACCCAAGCTCTGTAAAGGACCTTGGAATACTCACCTCTAATGATCTAAGTGCTAGAGCCCACTGCAACTACATAGCCAAAAAGGCATTAAGAGTTGTTAACCTAATCCTACATTGCTTTTTCTCTGGTAATATCTCACTACTAACCAGAGCATACAAAACATTTGCTAGACCAATACTCGAATACAGTTCATCAGTCTGGAACCCACATTACGTATCTGATATTAGCACAATTGAGAAAGTCCAGAAGTATTTCACAAGAAGAGTTCTCCACTCTTCTACTCGTTGTAGAATACCTTATGCCACCAGACTCGAAATTCTAAAACTAGAAAACCTTGAATTACGCCGTCTTCGGTCCGACTTAAGCATGGTATATAAAATCATACATTGCAATGTCCTACCTGTCAATGAATACTTCAGCTTTAACCATAACAACACAAGAGCACACAACAGATACAAACTCAAAGTAAACCGCACCAAACTTGATTGCAGGAAATACGACTTCAGCAATAGAGTGGTCAATGTCTGGAATACTCTACCCGACTCTGTAGTCTCTTCCCCAAACCCCAAAAACTTTAACCTTAGACTGTCTACTATTGACCTCACCCCTTTCCTAAGAGGTCTGTAGGGGCGTGCATAAGCGCACCAACGTGCCTACCGTCCCTGTCCTATTGTTTCTCTTATTCTTTTATTTTTCTTATATGTACCCATTTCATATATTCACAACTATGTATACACTTGTACTTATTATCTTGTAAACAATTGACAAATCAAATAAATAAAAAATAAAAAATAAATAAATACTAAGGTGTAAAATTAGCCATGGAAACATAATTTCAGAACTATCTCAGCTTGTTAATTGTATCTTACATTTCTTTCTTTTCTTAATTCATTTTCTTTTGATTTTATTTCTAAGAAGAACACAACCAAATGGAAAAAAGTACCAAAAAAAAGAGAGGGTCCAATTATGTCCAGTGCAATAGCAACAGGTACAGGCCAAAAAAGTTGGCCTCATGGCTTTACCTTGATTGTAGAATGACATTGGGGAAAAATATTCGAGAGCCAGGTTGATTGAGTGGTTAAAAGGCACAAGATTAGAAGCCAGGAGACTGTGAATTTAGGCATGAAAGCCATCTGGTTGACTTCAGGCCAGTTACTTTCTTTTTGCCCAGCCCACCTCATAGGTTGTTGCTGTGTGGAAATAAGAGGACGAAGGAGTATTATATATGTTCACTGCCTTGAGTCATTTGCAAAAAATAATAATAATAAAGGCAGGAGAGGGGGGAAAGACAGACAGACAAACAGATAGACATCCTCATAAACTAAAAGAAAAATGCAAGGAGCCAGATGGTGCTAGGAAGAAATAGAACTAGGAATGAATGGTCTTGAAGTTGAAAATAGAAGTCTCACACCCAAGGGTATGGCTTTTCAGATTCCAGCCACATTCTTCTGCAGGAGGCTATATAGAGCAGGGGTCGCCAACCTTTTGGACCTCAGGGACCACCAAACTCATAATTTTAAATCCCAGGGATCACTAACTGGTTCTGTGGGTGTGGCCTAATTTGTGGCTGTGGCTTGGTGGTCATGTGACTGGCTGGGCATGGCTTGTATGTAAATATTATAAATATTTATATAAATATTGAATTTTTTATAAAAAAAGAGCAACTTTTACCCAAAATCAACCTTCAGTCCTAAGGGAGGTTCGACTGTGCTTAAAAGTAGAGCCAAAGATCTAAAGACTAGTAGAAAACAAGAAATCCAACCATTTCCTGCTTCCTAGCTAATCTAAATCTCCCGGCACAGCAGAACACCCGATGGTTGGAAAAAGGAAAAGTATCAATTTAGCAGGCAAGTTTGCTGGGTAAGGAGTGAGTGGGCGGGGAAGGTTCCCACGGACCATGTGGGCAGCACAGCCTTGTGTTTCTGCACAGCCTGGATTAATTGCTTTGGGGAGTGCTCTGGGGGTGAGATTTCTCTAAGGCCCACCAAAATTTTCTCACAGCCCACCAGTGGGCCATGGCCCACCAGTAGGCAACCGCTGATATAGAGCATCAGATCTTTGAATATTTGCAGGCCAAGAAAGCTTTACTAAAGTAAGGCTAGACAGCAGAAAATCCAGAAAACTCTTAAATGGCATCATTTATATGCAAGTCTAGGTTTTTGCAGTCCAAATCTAGCAATCTTAGCCAAAAGGCTGACTGTGTGCTAAAATGACATTTGATACATTCCCAAATGCTTTATTGTTGAATTGCTGTATTTAAGAACCTCCTTTAGACTGCTGAATAGGCTTACTTTTCATGAATTGAGACCACCCTATTTAGAGTTAGATGTATAAAAGTGTATGATATAGCACATGTTTTAGGACAGATGTGGTAGAAATTCACCAAAAAATGTCAAATAATTATCACTGTGGGTAATAGTGTACATGTTTCTCCCTCTCTTAACTAAGATCCTTTTTCCCAAATACATATTGAGATCATTCTGTTCAGTCCACTTGGCACATTTTGATCCCTTCCACTTCTTTTTGTGATAGCTTTCCAGCATTTGACACTAGGAAAGTCCATATAGTATAACCATGATTGGGTGGTATGGTGGTTAAAGTATGGGACTTAAAAGTAGGAAGAGCCAGCTACAAATCAGGTAGGAATGTTTATTGGTAAGCTGAATTTACTTTATAAAGTTGATGTTGTGGGGAAAAAACCCGACATATTCATAATAAATAATAGTTGTTGGACTGATACTCCATGTGGCAATTTCACAAAGAATGTATTTCTGCTGCCCTGCTTGATGAAAATTAAAGTGGCCAACTGTCCTCCTTTTGTAAGTTCTGTCCTCCCTTGAAAAGTGTCCTCCTACATGTCCTCTTTTTTGATATTTGAAGACTAATCTGTAAATCTCTGTAATTGATTGATGCCGATCCGATCCGTTGTGTGTGATGTGACATATTTGTATTTGACATGATTATTCGTCAAGGCTTGGTACAGTGCGGGGAGACACGATTATGAGATGCGTGCGCTCCACACAGGAGAATTGTTTTGAGAGACTGCGCCATGCAGAAGAGTGCACCACATGCAAGAGTGCGGCGTGCACAAGTGGCTTTGTTTTTTTTCTTCAATTTATTTGTGTCCTCCTTCTCATTGTAAAAAGGTTGGTCACCTTATGAAAATAAAATATACCTACTAATTTTTATATATTTTCTTAGTGAGCATGTGCCCATTAAATAACAAGAGAATGAACTTTATGTGATGGCATCTAACTAGCTATCATAATTAGCCACCAATATAAGAAAGGTAGAATTTAAAAACAAAGTTAAACAAGGTTAAAGGCAGTCTTTCTATGTTTTCATAGTGATGCAATGGTAAAATATGGATGTTTTAATATTGTCCTATAACTTACCACAGATATTATCACAACACAGTAAAGTTATGTTCTCATCATCTGTAACTTGTACTTCTTTCATATTTACTTAATTGTGCTTCAGAGAAGTATTCAGGCTTGCTAGTGTAAATTATTCAGACTGACAACAATTGTTTAATTAATTGGCTAGCTTGCAAAGCAAATTTACCTTTTATAAAAAGATTCACTGCCCTTAATTTGCAATATCTTGTTTTGAGGAGTGAGTTTAATTTTACAAAAAAAGAGAAAAAGACCTGGATCTGTTCAGTTTGAGATAGTACTCTGTAATTCAAAAGAAAACACTAAACATCCTACATACACACACATAAACACTCACACTTCTCTTTGAATTTTTGGGGAAAAAGAGCATGCATTGACATTTAATATTTCTTGAGTAAGGTTATCAGTGTTTGAGCTTCAAATGACCTTTCCCAGCAATGGAATTGATCTTCAGAGAAGCCATTCAAGATTGAGGTGGTGATAGCCTGTCTATATAGATCTAAAGAAGAAAATATTAAGCGTTTTTTTTTAAGGAATTGAAGTGTAAAGAAGCATAGTCTATGAAATTGATTTCAACATTATACATAAGGTATAAGATTATGTTATCCAAATAAAAGGGCAAAAGAGAAAAATAACATTTGAAACGTTTATGCATTCCATGCTTGTCCCAAGATACTTTCTTAATCTAGTCCTGGGAAGTAGGTATGCTAGAGAAAAAGTTAATAAATGGGCAAAATACCATTTCTGTGTAGTGTAGAGGAATAACAATGAAGGAAGCAGTTGATACCATAATTTAGAATAGAATATTTTAAAGGAATGTTCAGACACATTACCTATCTTTTATTAACCTGTATACATTGAGAATAAAACCAGATTTTAATTTTGTGTTTATTGTGTCTAATTTAGTTTATTCATAAATCACAGAGCTACCCAAAAGGAACGTCAAGCAAATATGTAGCATTAAAATACAACAACTAAAAGCCAGAGCAAGCCATCTTTGAAATAGATTGAAAAAAGAACATTTAAAACCTATCAAATTGAAGTTGAGTTCCTAAGCTTAAGATAGCAAAACCAAGTGATGCTTTTCATATGTGAATAAGCTGTCAGTAACCTAGTAATAAAGTAAATGTGAGTTTTATTGTATATACAATATTTTCAATAAAATGAAATCAATCAATGCACTCACATGTACAGTATCAGTCAGATTTCTACAGTTAGCTCAAAATATGTTTTATATTTTTTCTGTATTTCATTACCATTTAGCTCTTGAATAATATAGATGAGGAAATTCAGCATTATAGTACATTTAACAAGTAATGCTATTTATTTACAATATTTCCTGTAATTTTATTTTTACATATATAAATAACTCAAGGCAACAAACATACATAATCCTCCTTCTATTTTCCCCAGAACAATAACTCTATGAGGTGTTGATCTGAAAGGAATGACTGACCAAACTCATACTCTCTTGGTCTCTAGCCAGGTTCCTTACCCACTAAACCAAAATGGCAAATTTATCTAGTAATTAAACACAAGATAAAGAAGTGGCTTCAAAAGGAGCCTTCAAAGAACCTCATTGAAGTTCCTTTGGATCTTCTGAATCTCCTTACTTTTAAAAGCTAAGCAGCTCTGTTACTTTACTTGGCTTTTTTCCAGAGACCCAACAGCATCAATAGTTTTAAAAAGCACAAGTCAGGTATAAGAAGTGCCAGGATATATGTTGAGCATTTGCTCAAAAGAATCTTTTTTGATTGTTGCAACTGTAAGGTAATGTAAAACACCTCATTGAGAAGAATCCTGTTGTCTCCTCACCTCAATAATAATAATTTAAAAATCACATTGTTTCACTAAGTCAAAGCCAAGCCATCTTGCACAAACCTTCTGATAAATTATCAGCCCTTGAGGTAGGTTAGGTCAGGAAACAGAAACTATAGGGAGTCCAGAAAGTTACTTTATTGTTATAAATAATAACAGAATCTTGAAAGCCTGTCTTATATTGAACAAAATCAAGGCAAGACCATTTTTTAAATAAATTTTTATTGGTTTTTAAAAACAAACATAAACAAACAAAACATAAAAACATCAAGCCATCTTCCATATGTGTACATACAGTGTGCTGGTTGGTTTACAAATTGTTTTGTGCTTCCATTTCATAGTCTTCAATTACAATTACATTGCATATAATCTCATATTTTCAATCAAAAATTAAATACCTTAGTATCATTATTAATCAATCATTTGACTATACTTTTAATCATTCATGTTTTACAAGATAATCATAATTTACTTAGTTTGTTTTATAACAGTTCATATTATCATCCCAAATCTATCCTAAAATCATTTTGTAGATATAATAAGAAAGAAGTACATCTTTATATATTTATTATTTTGTAAGAGTCTACATATTTAGTTCCTGTATTTTATTGTCTAACCATTGATAGAATAGATCCCAAATTTTATAAAATTGTTTATCCTCTTGTTCTCTAATTTCAAATGTCAATCTACTCATTTCAGCACATTCCAATATTTTCTTAATGATTTCCTCCTGTGATGGTATTTTCTCATTTTTCCAGTTTTTGGCAAATACAATCCTAGCCGCTGTTAATACATTTACAATCAGGTATTTCAAGTCTTTACTATATATTTCGGGTAAAATTCCCAATAAAAATATATCTGGTTTCAAGTCTATATGTTGTTTTGTCATTTTTTCCAACCACATGTGGATTTTAGTCCAGTATTTTTTAGCATCCGCACAAGTCCACCACATATGGTAATATGAGCCAGGTGTCTGATGACATTTCCAACATTTTTCGGATTTATTCTTGAACATTCTTGCTATTCTTGTCGGGGGGAAATGCCACCTGTAAAACATCTTATACAAATTTTCTTTATATGCTGTTGATATTGTCATTTTATAATTTTGAGACCACAATTTTTGCCATTTCTCTAAATTGACCCCATATCCAAAATTCTTCCCCCAAGCAATCATAGTTTCTTTAACATGTTCTTCTTCTAATTTAATTTCTAATAAATATTCATACAATTTTTTAATCACTTTTCATCAGTACCTGTCAAAATCTTATCTAAATCAGTCAATTTATCATAGAAACCTTCCATTTTAGAATCTTTATCATACCTTGAATGTATTTGCGCATATGAAAACCAATTCATCTTTATACCTTGTTCCTCTAGTTTTTGTATAGATTTGAGTTCACCCTTTTCATTCAATATTTCACCATATCTAACTGTTTGTTCCTTTTTGTATATTATAGGATAAGAAAATGCTTCAATAGTCGATAGCCAGACTGGAATTTTCAAATAACATTGTCTTTTAATCTTCTCCCAGTTTAACCACAGAGACTCCCGTATATAATGTCTTCTAAAATACCCCTGTGTTTTAGTTCCTTTATACCATAAAAAAGCATGCCACCCCAACAACAAATCAAGTCCTTCTAATGTCAACAATCTAGTATTTCTTAGTGTTATCCATTCCTTAACCCACATCAGATTTGTAGCTTGATAGTACAACTCCCAATTAGGCAAACCAAATCCTCCTCTAATTCTAGCATCTTGCAAAAGTTTTAACTTTATTCTTGCTTTCTTACCTTGCCATATATATATTTCAACACAATTTTATTTAAATCTTCAAAGTAATCTTTTCCAAGCCTAATTGGAATTGTTTGAAACAAATATAAAATTCTGTGTAATATATTCATCTTGATTGCTGAAATTCTCCCTATTAGTGACAGTTGTAAATTTTCCCATTTCACCAGATCTAGTGCTATCTGCTGTTTAAGTTTGATATAATTATTCTCTTTTAGTGTACTACATCTTGCTGTCAAATATATCCCCAAGTACTTGATCTTATTCGTGACCTGAATTTTCAATAGGTCTGCCAGTTCTTCCTTTTGTCTTAATAGCATATTCTTGGTAAAGATCTTTGTCTTATCTATTTATTTTCAAACCAGCCACCTTTCCATATGTCTCTATCTTTTCTATCAATTTTGGTGCTGTTTCTAAAGGGTATTCTAAGATGAAAACCAGATCATCTGCAAATGCTTGCAGCTTAAATTCTTCCTTTTTGATTTTCATTCCTTTTATATTCTTTTCATCTCTAATATTTCTGTTTAGCACTTCCAAAGTTAACACAAACAACAAAGGTGATAGTGGGCACCCTTGTCTTGTTCCTTTTCTTGTATTGATAGAATCTGTCAGTTCTCCCTCTATCATTACCTTTGCCGTTTGCTTATAGTATATAGCTTCTATTGCTTAAATAAATTTTCTAGCAAAACCCATCCGTTCCAACAGTAATAACATGAATCGCCAATTCACATTATCAAATGCCTTCTATGCATCTAGAAATATCAAAGCCATTTGTTTTTCAGGATGTGCCTCGTAGTATTCCAAGGTGTCCAAGATTACTCTCATATTATCTTTAATTTGTCTCTTTGGCAGAAATCCATTTTGATCAGGATGAATAAAATTATCTAGATATTTTTAAAGTCTTTCTGCCAATATTAAAGCAAAGATTGGAGGGCGGAGCTGGTGTCACGACGATACGGCATGCGATCTTGGAGGTCTGAGATCGCTGCCAATATCTTTGCTCCTGGACGGTCCTATCGGATCTAAACCGTCCCGAAGAGACAGTGAAAGTGAAGAGCGCATCCTCTCGATCCCAGGGATACTGCAAAGTCCCTGGTAGATCCAGGAGAAGCTCTTCTTGCCAGCGGCAAAGAGGCAGCCATTAAAGCTGCTGAAGTTGGGACAGCTCCGAAACGGAAGAGAACAGAAAGAAAGAGTGTGCCGGTTTGGTGAGAACTTTTTCTTTATTCTAAGATCTGAAAGGACACCCTAAGGAAAAGAAAGAATCTGTAAAAGTTTTGACAGACGTGATTAAGCGGCGATTTTAAACAGGAATGTCAAAATAATGTTGTTGTTTTTTCATTGCTGGATTTTCTATACACGATCTTATATTTTGAAACTGGACTGGTTTTTTCTTTTACATCTATTTTTTTTCTCCTTTTTGATTTTGTAATATTTTAGGCTAGAGGCTCCCTTTTAGTTATTTCTTTTTTAAAAAATATATTTTTCTTTTCTTTTATTAATTCTTATTATATCTTGCTTGGAAAAGGAGGGGGAAAGTGAGAGCAAAGAAACTTTGTAACACTGCCAACTAGAGGCTTGAAAATATTCTATTTCCCTGTGACCAGACAAAGCTGAGAAAGAAAGAACTGAGACTTTTTTTCAAGGACATTGCTATTTGATAAGATAGTGGGAAGAGCATGGGAGAGTATTATTGCAGGTGCTCTTCTGGGTTTCTATCAACAGCTGCAGTCTGGCGTTGAAACCTAGGGGGGAAAAGGTGAGAAGTTTTTGGAGAAGAGAGTTATAATAAGAGCCTTGAATAATTAAACAAAGTGCAGTGTGCTCTTTTTACTTTTTCTAAGTTGTGCTATCCCTCCTCACCAGCTTTATTGTATTTCATTTTATCTTTTTTTTTCTTGTAATAACTCTTTGGGTTTTTGGCTTTGTTGGAGCTTGTCTTTGTTTTTCTTTTTTTCTTTGGAAGTCCAATCTCTACACTTGCTTTTTATTTTAAAGGGAAAGCCTTAGTATTAATGTTTCCTTTTTTTAAAGGGAATAGCCTTTTTTTCTCCTTTCCTGGTATTTTTGTTTTTTCATCTACCTTTCTGGTTTATTTTTATGCACTCTTTTTTATTTGAGACCTCTCAATTGGAATAAGGTGTTGAAGAACCTGAAGAATTTTTCCTTTTCCTTTTTTTTCTTTTTTTTCCAAGCCTTTTTCTTCATCTAACTCCTGATTGGATTAAGGTATACAAGAACCTGAAGAAATTTTGTTCTCCCTTTTTTTCTTTTCTTTTTTTATCATTATTATTTGGCTTCTTTTTTCTACTATTTTTATTTCGAACTATAATTGGTTATTTCACAATTGGATTAAGGTTTAGAAGAACCTGGAGATTTTGAATAACTTAAAATGAGTAGGAAATTTACAGCTCCTGGTTCTTCAATTTCTACTTCTTCCTCCCCACCATGTGGAGGACAACGTTCAATACAGACAATGTTAAAGCAAGAAAAAGAACAAGAAAAAGTGACTCTGCAGATGATTATGCAAGGAATTCAAAATATTCAAGTAAGATCAGAGAATATTGAAAAGAGAATAGAGAACATTGAACAAAGAACAGAGAACGTTGAACAAAGAACCCTAACCCTAACCCTAACCCTAACCCATTGAACTTTGAACAAACATTGAACAAAGAACAGGGAAAAGCGATGAAAAAGTGGAGAACATCCAACAAATGATGTTGAAGTGTGATGAGAGATTCCCCCAAATTGAAAAAGATAAACAAAGAGATAAGAAGATTGGAGATATTGATAATAGATTAATGGTGGTTGAACAAGATAAAAGTGGTATGTTGAGATGGAAGATGGATAGATCAGAATTCTATCTTAGATTCCAAAACGTAGAGAAAGAAAAAGGACAAAACTTAGCTGAGATAATGATAGAAATACCGGCTGAAGCTTTGGAAATAACTCAAGAGAAGATGATGGATGGAATAGATGAGGTTTATCAAGTTTTCACAAGATATGCGATGAGAAATAGCTTACCAAGAGAAGTTCACATTAGATTTACAAAGAAAACCATTAAAACGCAAATATTGCAAGTAGCAAAAGAGAAAACATTGAAATATAAAGACAAGGAGATTGTGGTCTTGAAACAAATACCCAGAAGAGTGAGAGAGATGAGAAGACAATACCGATTCCTGACTAAAATGCTACTTAAAAAAGAGGTGAATTATAGATGGCTGATTCCAGAAGGTTTAATGTTCACATGGCAAGAACAGAGACATAGAATTGACTCAATTGAGAAAGCGGAATTATTTTATACAGAATTTTTTGGAGGGAAAGAGGAAGAGGCAGAAAAAGAGATCTCACTAATTGAATTCCAAGAGGACTGCCAAATTGAAAAAGTGATTGAAAAAGAAGAAGGTGCAGTAGGTGGAAAGGTGGAAGCCAAAGAACAACGTGAACTAAGATCTACAAGAGCTGCTAAACCTAACTACAAAATATAACCATGGAAGAGAAAAAACTGATTACAATCAATATAAATGGACTTAACTCAGCCGTTAAAAGAAGGAAAACCTTTCATAAATTAGAGAAATTAAAATTTGATATAATTTGTCTACAAGAAGTACATATTAAAAAACAATATGAACAATTGTTGATACAGCCAAAACTAGGGAAAATATTTACTTCCTTGACACAATGTAAGAAAAGAGGAGTGGTTTTATATATTAAAGAGACCATCTCAGCAAAATTGATTTATACCAATGATGATGGAACAATACTAATGGTGGAAATAATGGACAATAATATGAAAACACTCCTGATTGCAATCTATGCCCCGAATGACAAACAAGAAGAATTCTATAAAAAATTACATATGAAAATAATTGAACTTGACTATGCTAATATAGTTATGATGGGAGATTTTAATAAAATTGTAGACAATAAATTGGACTATACAGCACAGAAAACAATACAGCAAAACAGAAAGACTCTCCCTAAATCTTTTTTTTAAATGCTAGATGAAATAAACTTAAAAGATACATGGAGAGAAAGAAATGCTAAAACTAAACAATACACCTTCTATTCAAATAGACACTTATCATGGTCCAGAATAGATATGATATGGATGTCAACAGAATTAATAACTAATATTCAAGAAATAAATATTGAAACAAGTACTTGGGCAGATCACAATCCAATGACAATTAAATGGAAAGGACAAAAAAGAAGATCTAGATGGACATTGAATAATACTATTTTAAAGGAAGAAGACTTCACACAGTGGATGGAGAAAGAATTGGCTTTTTTCTTTAGAGAAAACAGAAAAGAAGATACATCAATTCAGAATGTATGGGATACAATGAAGGCATATGTTAGAGGCTTGATAATAGACTATACAAGGAAAAGGAATACTATGAAAAGACTAGCCTCTAAGGCTTTAGAGGATGAGTATAAGAGACTTGAAAAAGAGCTACAGAAAATGCCACAGAAAAAGGACATCAAGCTAAAAATGGATATAGTTAAACATAAAATGGGTCAAATAGAAAAAGAAGAATTAGCACAGAAAATTAGAGGTGCTAAATAGAACTACTTTGAAGACACAAACAAACCAGGTAGATGGTTAGCATACAAATTGAGAAAGGAGAAAGAATCAAGGAAAATATTGCAATTAATAGATGACCAAGGCCAAGTTTGCTATGGTAGTAAAGAGAAGAAGGAAATCATTCGAGACTTCTATGGGAAATTATATATGCAAGAGAATATTGATGAGGAAAGAGTTAAACAGTACTTACAGAATGCTAATTTACCTCAGATACCTAAAGAGATTGAAACAATGTTAGAAAGCAATATAACAATGATGGAGTTAACTGAAGCACTCAAGAAGCAAAATAATGGACAGGCACCAGCCCCAGATAGACTTCCGGCAGAATTTTATAAAACATTACAAGAATAGTTGAATCTTCCATTGCTAGAAGTTATGAATGAAGTTATGTTAAAGAAGAAGATACCTAAATCATGGTCAGAAGCCTACATTACACTTATTCCAAAAGAGGAGGCCGATCCATTACAAATTAAGAACTATAGACCCATTTCTCTACTAAATGCAGATTATAAAAAGGCAAGACCATTTTGAGTTTATATTTTCCACTTGCCCTTTTCTCTCTCCTTAAAACTTCATCCATTCTTAAGTCTGCAGCTTTACACAAATATATCTATTTAGATAAAGCATATTCATCCTACAAGTAGTGAGTTTAACAAACAGTGTAAATCCTCTCTACTGAAATAAATTATCACATTTATACGTGCATTATTCATTAACACTATGTATAAACACATTGCCATGACTATGAACTTCTCCATGTATAATTTAGGTAAGTTAGTATTTAACACCAAAATAATTCACTTCTTCAAAACAACTGTGATTGACCTTGACTTTTAAAGGAAAGGAATAAAATCCTACTAAAGATTTTAACAAGAAGCTATGCAAAGTTTTGAAGCTATTTGAGGAAATTCAACTGAATACTTTCAAATCAAATGTTTGCTATGCTTTGAGGAATTGAATCAAGTTAGATGTCTTTGAAATAGATGTCTTTGAAATACTTCAGCAAAGATTTGATGGACTTTGTGTCTTTGTAGACTCTTTGACACAGTTGTAATGTTTCCTTCCATATATGAACAAAGCCTTAAGGAGAATTAAGCAATATAATGCACCCTCCAATGAGTTTAATTACTTTTGCAGTCTTGCCTATCAGAACACAGAAGAAGGTCCTGCCTTATTATTTTAGGCTTACATTTCCACTATAATTTATTTAGGCAGGTTCACTCAGATGTAGTTTGCTGCTGTTTTTGATCTGGTTTATTATTTTATGTGATTAAAAAAAAATATTTCTCTAAATCTATAGCTCTCACTTTTTCTGACCTGTAATTCCAGTAAATCCATTCTGCTTGGGACTGCTTTAGTTATTTTAGATCTCCTTTTCATTCCATCTCTTCACCCAGTTCATACAGTGAACTTACTTCATTGTATGAGTAGAACTGAATATGTCTACTTGTATTAGACTATTTACTCAGGCTTAAATACTGCTTCATATGCAACCAAATCTAAGTGGAATACGAACCAATTCAGTTAATACAGTAGGTTAAAAATGCAGTAAAGAAATTAAAACCAACAAGGCCAGGGTAGCTTCTTAATAGAATTTTGCTGGGCATTTTAGAAACTTTTGTGTTGTTCCTTTCATACGCTAGTTTCTATATAACACAGATCTCTCAACACTGAAGTAGTTTATTGCTACTATGTTCCCACAAAGTGGGACTTTAATTGGGCCAATCACTGTTTCAGCCCAACTCACCTCACAGGGTTGGTGTTGTGTGGGAAGGAAGGAATGTGACATATCTCTGTGGCCTTTAATTATTTGTAGGAATAATAAAGGCAAGATAAATAGGAGTAAGTATGATTTTATTTTCAGTAAGATTGCATTCAAGTATACAGTATAAGAAATAAGTAGGCAATAATTTTGAGGTTAAACTCCACTTCTTATATTAGAAAAGTCCACTTCTTATATTGGGGAAAAAACAGCTCAGTAAAGTAATATTCAAAAGATATGAATATTACTTTAACAGATTATTCTTTTAATCCTTCCATATTTTAGTTTTTCAAAATGTAAAAAAGTAAAATGTATCAAGGAATATAAAAATGTAGATCCTGTATCTCCTATATGCTCACTGTTCTCTCATGTACCCAATTGAGGTTAATGAAGTCTTGTAATAGGTCAAAATTGGATGTTGTCTTGGAAGTAAAAGCCTTGTACATTATCTTATAATCTTATTCAAAATATTGACTCAGGGCCCATTATTATTCATCACTGGTAAGAGATAAACCAGCAAGGCGACCTTAATGGAGTATGATCAGAGAATACTGATGGATGTGTCCAGAGAGATTTTGAATACCAAATATCAATATCTTTGGATATGCAGCTGGATATTTTCCTTAAACAAGAACCCTCAAAAGTCTCTCTACTGTTGCTTAATAGCTCATAGTAATTTACATTTTGCCAGCTAGCTAACACCCAAATGAACAAGTCACCTTTCAAAATGTTATTTACAGTTCTTGACATTTCAAATAAACATTTTATTTGTATATTTTACTAAGTGTTTTATTGAAAATGTGAGATTTTCAATTTCAGAATCAAAACATGAATTTACATACATTTTTTGTTACGCTGCACAGTGCATGGATAAACTTAATGGGAGCTAAAATTTGGTATTAGACAAAAATATAGCAGTCCTAATTAACATTGAAATCCATTAAGCATTGTCAAAGTAATATTATCCAGATGTTACATTGGGAGAGAAGTCCTGGTCATTTTACCAATATTGGATAACAGAATTAGATAACCCAAGCTAATGCTGATGTTATTAGCATTGATACCTGTTAAGGCATATCAGTATTTTATATGACATTTTGTTCATCATATTTATGGGATCTTTTGGTATTTGAATACCTCATGGGTTTGTTTTTTAATGTAGTTTGTGTCATTTTGACACTTGAGTAGGCAAATGGATAAAAGTTCTTTGCGAAAAAATGCTGTTGTGTAGAAGCAGCAGGAAATCAATTTTCAGCCCCAGCAGTTCTTAAAGTGACTTGAAAAGTATTCCAAATATATTCTTACCACCAGGTTCTTTTTTTTCTTTTTCTTTTTTGCAATATAGTCAACAACCTTATTTCTAAAATCTTACATGAATTGCAAGTTTTGAACTAATAAAGGAAAATATTTGTAGCTCAGGGTTGAAACGAAGGCTCATTAGTGCCCTGTGAGCTTGGTTATTTTCTTGCAGACATTTCATTACCCAAACTAGGTAACATCATCAGTGCCATTAAGGAGTGGGGTTTGCTCTCAGTTTATATTCTTGTAGCTTGCCCTGGGGTAGTCTTAAAGATTATTTGCTTGGTCTGTTTACTGTTGGCTTATATGGAAGTTTCTTGTCTGGGTTGTTGTTTACTTGATTGTTGATCTGATGTTAATCTTGAAGTTAATCTATGCTGATCCGAGTGCTAATTGCTGTGGGGAGGTGTTTGGGTCTTTTCATTCACTTTTTGGCTTGTTGATTGTTTATTTTGCATGGTACAGATATTATTTATATCTGTGTGTCTTTTGATTTGTCAGAGTGTCAAACTTCTAGAATAGGTGTGTCGAACTCATGTCGTCACAGCAGCTTCACATGATGTATTGGGACTTTTTTCCTCTTTGCAAAAATGAGTGTGGCTGTGGCCAGCACATGATGCATCCAGCCCATAGGACACGAGTTTGACAGCCCTGTTCTAGAAAATCTCTAGTTCCTAATTGAAACTATGGCTAGGTTTAACTGTATATTGTGGAAGTAAAGAGTTTTCACCATGTCTTCTGACTGCTAATTTGTGTTTATGAATGCATTCTTGCAGTCTTCTGCCTGTTTGTCCTATGTGATGGCTGTTGTAGGGGTGAGAAGCAGAGGACCCTACCTCCCACACTTCTACAGATTGCTCAAAATGCGTAAGACTGACATACCTCTCCATCCAATCACATCATTACCAGAGACCTCTACATACAACAGCACAACAGAATTAACAAAACAGTTCAGGCACATAGAAGCTGTGCAAACACTCCATCAACTGTCCACTACAATGTCTTCAAACTATCAGAAACCATAGTTTATGAGACATCACTGGGATTTCACATCATCCTAAACTAAAACCAATAGCCCATACTTTGACTTCATGCTGTAAGTTAAATCAGTGAAGCTGTTGAGGTACCTGCTGCTTCAGAAAGAAACACATACACAAACATACACCCACATACCAGAGAATAATAAAATAACAGAATAACAGAGTTATAGAATAGATAGAATTCTTTATTGGCCAAATGTGATTGGACACACAAGGAATTTGTCTTGGTGCAAATGCTCTCAGTATACATAAAAGAAAAGATACATTCATCAAGAGTCAAGAATCATAAGGTACAACACTTAATAATAATCATACAATAATCAATTAAATCATACTAAGAAACAGTTAGTATAAATAGTAAAGATACAAGTGACAAAGTTACAGTCATACAGTCACAATTGGGAGGGGATGGGTGATAAGGAGTGATGAGAAGATTAACAGTAATAGTAGTGCAGACTTTGTAAATAGTTGAACAGTGTTGAGGGAATTATTTGTTTAGCAGAATGATGGCATTCAGGAAAAAATTGCCCTTGTGTCATTTTGAAGGAAGGAGTTGAAACAGTTTATGTCTGGGATGTGAGGGGTCTGTAAATATTTTCATAGTCCTCTTTTTGACTCGTGCAGTATACAGGTCCTCGATTGAAGGCAAGTTGGTAGTAATTATTTTTTCTGCAGTCCTAATTATCCTCTGAAGTCTGTGTCTGTACTGTTGGGTTTCAGAACCAAACCAGACAGTTATAGAGGTGCAGATGACAGACTCAATAATTCCTCTGTAGAACTGTATCAGTTGGAAGGAACTTTGGAAGTCTTCTAATCCAATCTCCTGCTCAAGCAGGAAACCCTATACCATTACAAACAAATGGTTGTTCAATCTCTTTTTAAAAATCTCCAATGTTGGAGCTTCCACAACTTCTAGAATCAAGGCACACCATTGATTAATTGCTCTGTTAGGAAATTTCTCCTTAGTTCTAGTGTCAACTAAAAAAAAAAAAAACTTCTTTAGTCTTTTTAGTTACCAGCGGAAAGGGAGTGGGGGAAAGTAGTGCATTCCTGAAATACTTCAGATAATTGCAAGGCAGCCCAAAGCTGTCGTCAGGCAAGAATATTACTGGAGAGCATGATTTATGACTCTTGGCTATGGATGTGTCCCATTGGAGAATATACATCCAGCGATGGAGGAAAGATGAGGATCAAGGGGGAAATGAATGATGTATTTTAGTGTTGGCTGCACCCAGCTAATGCCAACATGGTCACTCCTAATAATAATAATTATTTTTTTACTCTGAGAGATGCAGCTAGAGACTTATGATTTGAATGGGGGTGGATTTGTTGGAGCCCTGACATCTAGCTTTGTTCTCTCCTTAATTAGTTTCCATCCATTGCTTCTTGTCCTGCTTTCTGGTGCTTTGGAGAATAGGTTGACTCCTCTCTTCTTTGTGACAGCCCCTTAGATATTGGAACACTGCTATCTGGTCATCCTAGTCCTTTTTTAAAAAAAACAAAACAAAACTAGACATATTCAATTCCTGCAATCTTTCTTCATATGTTTTAGCCTCCAGTCCCCTAATCATCTTTGTTGCACTCTTTCTAGAGTCTCAACATGCTTTTTTTTTTCCTATTGTGGCACCCAAAACTGGATGCAACATTCCAAGAATGGTTTTACAAAGGCATTATAAAATGGTATTAATACTGTGCATGATCTTGATTCTACTCCTCTGCTAATGCAGCCTAGGACTGTGTTGGCTTTTTTGGCAGCTGCAGCACTCTGTTGACTCATATTTTAGTGATTGTCCTAGGGTTAAGAAAGATAGCTGTGTGGCTTTGTTTTGAGACTTCTGTTAATAAACAAAAAAGCTCTTCAGCAGTTAGAAGAGGTTGCAAGATCTAACTTTGTCGTTGAAATGACAAATTTGCAGCATTGCATCATCACACACCAAGCTCTGTCTTTTTCGTAAGCATTTATGATGTCACAAGCTAGGAGCAATAGGGAGGAGGTTGAGCTGCAATGGTGCAATTCTGCTTTGATCAATTAATCTGTTTTGCTAATGTCTCCCCCCACCCCAGACATGAAACACTTCAATGAAGCAGACAAGTTGTGCCTATCAGATGGTGTCCTATTGTTTCTCTTATTCTTTTATTTTTCTTATATGTACCCATTTCATGTATTCACAACTATGTATACACTTATACTTATTATCTTGTAAACAATTGGCAAATCAAATAAATAAATAAATAAATAATAAATAGATTGTGCAGGCAAATGTAAAGCAAAGTGTCATGCTACTTAAATCCAAAAAGTCTTCATAGTGAGTAGCTCCAAGAGCTTTGACCAAATTCCTCCATTCTGATATTTCTAAAGAATTTGTGACAACTAAGCCATTTTATATAGGTTAAGACTAGGGATGGGATTCTACCAGTTCGGACTGGTTCAGGTGAACCCCTTATTCCAAAGATCAGCTGGCAGCAAAGCACACAATCACCAAATTGGTTGTTATACCAGTGGAATCCCACCAATGGGTAAGATGTTTGAATGCTCAACATCAAAAATAAAATCTCAGAACTACCTGTAAAGTTTTCATTGAGTTAATCAGCAATGGATGAAATCTGCATTTGTGTCATGTGTGATCATAATTACAAAGCAATGATTAGTGACAAAAATTACCTTTTCTCAATTGTAAAATGTGAAAATTACACCAGGAAGATAATTCTGTCATTTCTCTCAAATATGAAACAAATTTTGTCTTTAATCAACTAGTTTAAATGGAATATTGATTGATTCTTTCCACGGATCGGAAGACATTATTACATGCCTTATTCAACATAAGCTGTGTCTTTTTCCAGAAAAAAAATGTCTTTTTCAGAAATAAATTCAGGCTTCCCTGGAATTTATTACAATAGTTAGATGTCAAGTTGTTGCAGCTGTGTTCTTGGATTTTAGCCCTGGGGGAATAGTCAAATGAGACTGGGCCCATTCCAGTGGATCATGCCATAAATTTTGTGTGACAATAAATGAGAAGTGCCTAACTATGGGAATCTTTCTGCTCTAAGTGAGAAGGCTTTAATGGCCCCACAATTGATTTCAAGATTATTAGGCAGCTGAGTATGTCAGGGAAATTGATAAAAGAAGCATAATTTCCCTGAAATTCAGTTAACTATCTCAGTTAACTGAATTTCAGTTATAATTTAGAAAACTGATAATCAATAGTTATGAGTTATATCAGTTAGCTTTCCCTAATATGATAAAGCTATTTTTAATTGTGTGCATGTGTGTGTGTGTGTGTGTGTGTATTAGACACACAAGGAATCTGTCTCCAGTTCAGAAGCTCTCAATGTACATGCAAAGCAATAGAGTAATAATAACCATAATAATGATACCAATAAGGGGAGATAGTAAAGAAAATGGAAAACTAATAATAACTACAGTCAAACAACATGGGTAAATATATTTAGGGAAGAAGGCGGAGCCTCCTCGCTGATGGACCGTAGATCGTGACTCTCTGCAGCTATGGTCTGTGCTCTTTCGTTGGAGAGCTCTGATCATTATGATTAGGGGCTGAAGCTGCCTTGGAGGGGCGGCGGAGTAAGGGGAAGCTGCAAGCCAGGTTGAGGGGAGCCGTATCTCCCCTCCTGGGCTTGGTCTCCCGAAGACGAATGCAGCGGTGGTTTAAAATGGCCACCCCGAAGAGGAGGACTCAGCTGGATTAAGCTTTGTGCAGGAGGGAAGAAAGAGGTGGAACTGAAGTGGGACAACTGGGCAATACAACTGAACAAAAGTACCCCGGGATTAAGTTAACATGGAATTTTTAAGAAAAGAAAAGTGAGCGGCGAAATTACAAAGGGACAGGAAAAAAAATAAGAAAATATTTTTGACAGCTAAGCGGGGCTTCAAACTGGGAAAGGAAGATTTAACTAAATTGGTCTAAAATATTTTGGCAATAAACAGGCATAAAATAAAAGGCAGAAAGACCCAGCAGAAAAGGGGAAAGGAAGATATTAAGAAAGAAAGGGATATAAACTGGAATGAGAAAAGATATGGGGAAAAGAGGGAGAGGAGAAGCAGTAAGAAACAGGTGCATGAAATAAAGAAATACGGAAATACTAGAATGTTGAAAAGAAATTGTTTTTTCAGAGATAATGGTTGATGAATTAAAAAGGGGATTCTGCAGGGTGACGGGGTAATAAGAATATTTCTGCAATTAAAAATATTTAGAAAATAGGGTAATATAGATACTGATTACTTTTATTAAAAATTAAGGGGAAAAATATGCTGTGGAATCCAAATGAAAAGATGTAATGATTATTACTGTAACTTCTTAAAAATAATGGTTTATTGGGAATCAAGATGAGGGAATAAAGTTGAGGTGTCACACTCAAAGCAGTAAAAGGGGGGAAACCTGTACTTGTTTTTTTTTCTTTAGTGTTAAAAGTTGTATTAATCTAGAATTTATAAAAAGAATGTGTAATGAAAAGGAAATATGACAGACTAAAGAACCAACTAAATTAATAAGTTAATATAGACTATTAAAAGCAAGGAAAGGCATTGGTAACCTTTATTATTATTATTATTACCGTGTTTCTCATATAATAAGGCTGGGTCTTATTTATTTTTTTGAGCCCTGAAAAAATAGGCCTTTTCGGGGGTGACTTAATTTCCCCCCCTTGCATCTTCGGGTGGGTGGCGACGGCTTGGATGTTGACCTCGGCGTTGGTGGGGCACTTCGTATCGGGGTCAACGCAGGCAGCACCATATCTGGGTGTGCAACAAAAGTACTTCCTAACGGCAACCCCCCCACCATTTCCCCCTATTTCACATGTTTTAATATAGGCCTTAATTTTGGGGGAGGGGCTTAATTTCATTTCATGCCTATAAAACATGCTGGGACTTCCTATTGGGGGAGGCCGTATTGTTGGAGAAACAGGGTATTATTATTATTATTATTATTATTATTATTATTATTATTATTATTATTATTATTATTATGCAAACACATATTGTTTATCTTTATTTTTAAAATAAATATTAAAGGATTATATTTGAAATAATCGAAATGAAACAAAAAGATGTTTCGACTGAGATTAATGAAAGAGGCTAGAATTAATGTGTTTGTTTCTCTCCTTACTGAAAATTTGGAATGGAAAAGGTAATAATAGAATTAAGTATGCATATATGAATGTATAATTGCTGTCATATTTGTATGTAAAGGTGATGACCCGGAAATATGTTGTCCACTAAAAAGAGATTTTTGTTTTTAATGTGAAAAACTGAATAAAATTTGTTAAAAAAAAAAAACTATGGGTAAATATATTTAGATATAAGACAGTACTGTGAAGATTAGGTGTTCAGCAGAGTAATGATATGATGGAAAAATGGTCGCTCCCATCTATATGAAGACTCATCATTGCATATTTCAGAATTTTAACAGAGGGATCCTTAGAGATGCAGTATATATAGAGAAGAACAATGGACCAATGGAGAGAGGACACAGGTCTGAGGGGCATCTGTGCTAATTGATGGGTGCTCAATGCCCTAACTTGACTTGTTAGTTCCTATCTGCTGGCTGCAGAAGTAGCTTGCAGTACTGCACTCTGACCACTGCGCCACAGAGGCTTCTATAATCCTGCCTATTTCTTCCAAAAACACCTAGCTATCTCCCTGTCCCATCCCTTTCCACTGCTTCTTTCAGTTGCCTTTTGTCAGCCTGATTTCATTCCTGTGGACCAGGTCAACTCACTTAAAGTAAACTTCACTACACTTAACATTGATTTGAATTCCTGATGCTTTCCATACTGCCTTCTGGTCTTCCAGTTTTCTAGTTTGGCTTTCCCCAAACTCAAGGATCCTTGCCATATCACATTTTAGCCTATCTAGATGTGGCTGCCAATGAGAGTGCTTCATTTAATAAGTATTATGTGGTCAGATTAACTCCTTATGTTTAGCTTAACTCCTTGTGCTGCTAATAGCGATTCATTCAATTCTTGCTTTTCACAATATTTATCAGGTTTTACCCTCTGTATTTTGTTTTGTTTCTGGTAAGAGAACTGGAAGATTATTTGCATGCAAATAAGGAAGACTTAATTGATATTACTAGATAAAAGATTATGAAATCATCAATATTACCCATAGGGAGCTACACTTTCCTAAAATTATGGTAAATACATTGTAAACTTGTTATACTGTGGCTTACAGCCAAATGGTAAAATACATCACCAGGTTTGATGGAAATATCCAATTAGGCAGTCATTTTGATTTGAAAGCTTTTGAAACTAGAAAATAATCCAATACACTTATGTAATTAACCCTGTTATGTATAAAATATGATGCAATATAATAAATCAATTCATTTCCTGTAAATGTTCTTTGTCACAAACCACTGGAAAATAGAAAAAATGTGTCAGAATAAATTTTTACAAATCAGGTAGTCAGTTAGTACCTATATTAACAATATTTGCCAACTATTATACCTTTGTTCTTATAAAATTTGAAATTTAAAATTGAATATGAACATTTAAAATGTTTTTATTTAAAAAAACACGTATGATTCCATTCCTCATCGCCTTTCCCACCTACCCACCCACCCTCTGGTTTAATCTACAATTTTTATTATTATTATTATTATTTTACTTTTTGTTAGGCCACTTTGCTTCCAATAAAAAAGCAAAAAGAATGGGATTTGGTTCCTTTTTGTTATTTTAGATAATTTAGATATATAGGTATACTTGTGGTAAATGAATAGATTTTCAAGAAAAAATGTAAAATGTTGGCAGCTAGTGAATTTGCTAGTAGTAAAACATAGATGCTGCTGTGTATAAGTCAAAAAATAATTCAGGAGAAATTGTCTCCTTTTTAGTGTAAAATAAACTAGGGCACATTTTAATATTTCCCTCTGAGTATACAGTTTTTAGAATAATTTGAATGTTTGGATGCATTTCAACTAGAATGAAAAATGGGTATAAAAGTAACATTTTTACTTAATCAGTTTCTGGAATATGTAAGTTATATGTTTTTACTTGCACTGTCTGTATTCAGTTGCATTATTTCCTTATTACAACTTTGCCACAATATAGTATGTGAGGAGTGACTTTATATTATATTTATTATTAGTAGTAGTATGGTTAGTCATACAGTAAGGCAGATATTTAGACTGGATTTGACATTTTTGTCCATCTATCTAGTCCTTCCTAAGGAGCTGGGATAGCCAGATGTAGATATTTGATAGTGTTACGGATATACAGCTTATATACAACAGGATGTAAGCTGTTCCAAGTAAAGCTGCTTTTTGGAAATGAGGATCCACTGGTTTGGTTTTAATTTTTAATCATTCAGTGCATTCTTCTTTTAGCTTCTCTTTTTATTGACAGGTAAATCAATGGTGGAAAATTCTATCTATTTAAATCAAAATCTGACATAACAAAATAATCGCTGCAATATATGATCATTTTTAGATCATAATAAGCACTGCCATTAAAATTAATCCCATTACCGACTTTCGCTTTTACAATCAGCAGGTGATAATCATACATTCTAAACCTGACATGATATAGCTATCACTGTAAGACACTTCTAATCATTATGTGAATGAATACTTGGAATGTTTAATCAGGTAGCTGCGTATAATTGCCATCTGACTAGACATACAATTAAACTCCACACTTGAAGGAGAAACTTTTTTAAAAGTTTCTTTTTATAAATGCAAATGGATGAAAGATAAACAGTGTTGTATTAGTAGGCCTTAAGTGTCACCCTGTTTTCATGCCACCCAGGTACTCCTCGACATATGACTACAATTGGGACCACAATTTCTATTGCTAAGGAACAGAGTTGTTATATGAGTCATGACTGATTTTACAACATTTTCCCCCAGTTGTTAAACGAATCACTGCAGTTGTCATGTGAACCACATAGATGTTAAGTGAATCTGGTACTCCTTATTAACTTTGCTTGTGGAAAACTGTCCAGGAAAGTTGCAAATGACAATAAAACGACCTTGGGATGCTACAGTGGTCATAAAAACATACAGGTTGCAAAGTGACTGTATTTTGAACATATGACTGTGGAGATACTGCAATGGTCATAAGGACTGGTCAAAAGTCATTTTTTTAGTGCCACTGTATCTTCAAACAGTTGCTAAATGAATAGATATAAGTTGAGGACTATCTATACATCAAACTGATCTGATTATACCTCCAGTAATTTTTCTAGCGTCACTTCCTGTTTATGGGAGATTTGGAGCTGTCCTATTATATCAAAGATATAATATTTCTGGTTAAAGACTCAGACACCCTTTGACTGGACTGTTGACTGAACTGTTACCTCAGAAAATAGATAAGGCAAAGATAGATAGGGAAAGTCCTCAAAATTTTATGTTATTTTCATGTACATGAAACTACTATAAACTAAGATTGTTCCACATTTTGCCTTCGTTAAAAATTACAATTTGTTGGTGGTGTTTAGAGAATTTTCCCAAAATTTCCAGTAGCTGGAAATGAATGTAGGCCTCTGTCTGGATAATCTTCTGTTACCATTAGTATTTAATATTACCCAAGTGTATTTTGAGGCTAAGTTTAAGTGCCTCCCTCCATCACAAAATTTCAGTCATGATTGCCAATTATTAACAAGAGACCTAAACTGCATGCCTGGAGGATAAACAGCAAGAACAAGTTATTTTTTTAAAAAATATTTGGGCATGGTTTTAGCTCTATTAAACGCAATGTACACCAAAGTTATGTCACACACAGTGCTGAAAAAACAATTTGAATTTGTTTGTTTGGCTGCAATTCAGTCTTTTAATTTCATCACAGCATATCCCAGCAGCACTGAAGTTACGTTCAGCTAAGGCTCATACTAAAGCTCATGTTTTGCTGCCCGGCTAGGACTTTACACTTTCTTTACTCCTCTTGAAAGGTTCTAATCTAAATTCCTAAGAGCTACATTCCAGATAGTATTAAGGAGGGAGGCAGGTCTATCTAATGTCAGAACAGATGCATGGATCTGCATCATAGCAAATTGGCTGAAGTTGCTGTTTGGGTTCTTTCCTTATACAGGACAATTACAAACAAATATAGTTTATTTTATTTTAATTCATTTTATTTATTTTTTATTCCACCTTTATTATTATTTTTATAAAAAACGCCTCAAGGCAGCAAAAATACCTAATACTCCTTCTTCCTCCCCACATCACTACCTTGTGAGGTGAATGGGGCTGAGACAGAATGACTGGCCCAAGGTTGAGGATAATCTTACAAAGATATAATATTTTTATAAGAGCTTTTTCTTGGTGGCTTTCCCAATGATGAATTATGAGCATGCACTTAATACATGTAAACAACGTATCAGAGACCTGGTAGTCCAATGGGACCAGTTTGCTCTGTCTGACAATGTTGTTGTTTTTTAGCGGTCAAGCCCCTTTTTACAAACCAGTTAGATAATCAAACCACATAACTGTTTCCAAATTCTGAAGAGCACTAATGCTAACAGGCTTCAACACTCTCTCCATACAATTTTTGGAGACTTGATACAAAAATATCCCTTATCAGCTAAGACCGTGCCTCTGTGGACAACGCACTGTTGAAACTGCAGCTCATGTCCTGCTGTCTTGTATCTCTAAAAGGACTCAAGGATCCACCTTATAACTCCTTTCCCAGTAAAGCCTGATCAGAAACTCTGATGTTTTTTTTTGTGTACAGTTGTTATCAGATCAGTGTGATTCCATGTCTTTGAATAAAGCTAAATTTTGTTATACTACCTGTAAACTGGGATAGTTATTATCCACTGATAATACACCAACAATTGTAATGTTTATCCTGTTTTGTTTTTTTATTTAGTTTTTGTTTTTAAAGTGTTTGTTTGCAATTTTGGTCAATGACCATAATAAAAATATTCATTCATATGAGGACAATTGGAGTTGTGCAAACAAGTGCCTACATAACACCTGCTTGGGGGCATTTCAAAACAGCCATATTTTATGCAGGGCTCACATAGCAAGGAAAAGACATAACTGTTTTAAAGAGATGCAGTGAGGTGTTAGGCTTCTGCACAGCAGTGATTTTTCTAATTCCCCCCCCCCCCCAAAGCACTGGAAATACAGCAATGCCAATAATAAGTTTAAGTTATAAAAAATGTTGTATATTTTTTTTTGCTCAGATTTCCTTTTTCTCTGCATTTGTGTCTATCTCTGCCTTTATCCAATCAGTAGCAAATAGCTAATAAACTGGATCATATTTTCCATGAATTCATACAGGCTTTAGCATCAAGGCATATGATCATGTTTGAGTTGTTCCAAAATTTGGCTGTTGCAGGCAAAGCCTAACACATTTGGAAGTTTTTGAATACAGCCGATACTAATCAGAGCTGACTTCAAAAACTGAGCTAGTCAGGAGTAATAATCTTCTCCTCAGTAGATTGCTTCAATGTCTCTTCCAAGAAATCTAGTAGCCCTTCATCTCTCTGCCCTTTTGCTTTTAACGTGGTGGCATTAATGCATTTACCACATTTATGTATCTGGACAAAATCAAGAGTTAGAGAGATGAAACAAAAAAATATGGTTCCATCAAAAACTTCAGTATACGATTCTTACTATTAGATCCATGTTTTGTCCAATCATTCTCTTCAGAAAGAGTTTATCTGAGGGTATTAAGGTCTGTTCTTCTCTCTTTTCACTCCCCTATGCTCCCTCCTTTTTTGAACACATCTTTTCTTTCTTCTCCTCCCTCCCCCCTCCCTTTTTATTTTTACATGCATGTTGTGGCATCTTGGAGGTCTACTTAACCTTTCATTGGAGAACAAAGACTAACAAGGTAGGGAATGATGCAAAGTAGAAGAATTATCAACTCATATTAAGGGCAAATTTGCTATCCCTCCTGCCCATCCTCACTGTGTAGTTTTGAGGGGAAAGTGGATGGGTTATTTTTCAATGTGTAGTTCATTTTTCGTATGCTCAAAATTGGTTAAATAGCAATAGCATTTAGACTTATATACCAGCATATTTTCCCCAACAATCTGGATCCTCATTTTACCTACCTTGGAAGGATGGAAGGCTGAGTCAACCTTGAGCCTGGTGAGATTTGAACTGCCAAATTGCAGGCAGCCAGCAGTCAGCAGAAGTAGCCTGCAGTACTGCACTCTATCCAATTGCCACTGTAGCTAAATAGAAAAAAATGTTGCCAATTTTTGGTTATTGTAGATAAGGCAAAGTCTTGGGATAGCAAAATATGGGCCCACCTGCCGCTCTAATCTTTATATTATCCTCTTGAATGCAGTAATCAGAATTAGAATTTGTATTCCTTTCCCTGGAAGAAAGAATTTGAGTCAAAGTATCATATCCTGAAAAAAAAGTGGAGAATTAAATGTAATAATGTCTTATGGAGATTATTTCTTCAGCTTTTTTCTTATTAAAGTTCACCCAATGTGGACACCCCCATGTTTTCTTCACAGCAGCATTTCTGATTTGATAGACAATGGTACATAGTAAGCTTTCATAAGCAAATCTAGAAACAATATGAGAAGAAAAAAAGATTGAGCCACTGATCACTTAAGAACACCAAAATGTGAAAATATTTTTGTTATTGACAAATGTCTTAGAGAGGTTGCAGGGAAACCAAGGGGAGAAGTCTATGCCAAGTCATACATTGATGTTATTTATTTTGTTTTGGTTTGCACATATAATTCCCTTTGGTCCTAGAGTTTTCATGGTTCATTTACTTACCTTCTGAAGGCTTGAAATGAAAAAAATATTCAGCAATGAGCACACAGAGTCAAGTGAATTTGTAAGTTGAGTAGATTTATGACAGAGGTTCTTAATTTTATCTTTGAATCCTCCATTTACCTCTTCATTGAGTCAATTTTTTTGTATTTTTCTCAATGTAATTAATATTATCTATATCACCAAGAGATGTTTCTTTAATGACTTTTCTCACAACAGTGGACACATTGAAACTTAGTGGATATGCCAGTTCCTGCCTTTACTGGAGCGGAAGGCTTTGGCAAAAGTGAATGAAAAAGATACTGTGTTGAAAGGCTTTGGGATAGTTGCTCTGCTCTTGGCCCCTAAGGTGACTTTGAAACCGCTAGCTTTCTAGAAGGGCACTATATCCAAAGAAGTTGAATTGTCTTCTTAAATAATGGAGCCCTGCATCTTCGCTAAATGGTTCTCCAAGTGTGACAAAGAGAGGCAGTAATAGTTGGTTCTACCTGCAGTCAGATTATTTGTGTAGGGAGGAGAGACTTCTGAATTTGAAGTACTAGTAGGAGGATGCCCAAAGATGTGGAGGCGAACCAAAAAAAAGTTGCTTGCTTTTTTTGAATGTGCAAATTGTCCTCGACTTGTAATCAGATTACTAACCCGTATAAATGGGTGTTATATTGTTCAGCACAGTTAATTGGTAAAATATGGTCAATGAAAACCTATTGGGGAATGTGATGTAACTTGTCACTTCATGACAAGTTAAAGAAGATTTCCAATACAGTGATCTTGGTGACTGCATTATTGGTGATCATCACTAGTCAGTGACGAATAAATGTTAAGTCTATTTTTAATAAAAATAATATGCTTTTTATGATCTTGTAGAAGATAACAATAACACTTAGACTTATATACCGCTTCATGGTGCTTTACAGCCCTCTCTAAGCAGCTTACAAGTCAGCATATTGTCCCCAACAATTTGGGTCTTCATTTTACCGACCTTGGAAGGAGGGAAGGCTGATTCAGCCTTGAGGCTGGTGAGATTTGAACTGCCAAATTGCAGTCAGCAGAAGAAGCCTGCAGTACTGCACACTAACTATTGTACCACCATGGCTCATGCAGGCTAAATATGTAGACCTGGAATGTATTACTGAATCCACTTGAATTCCACAAATCCTATTTGATTCTCTCTCAATTTCCTCTTGGATCTATACTTTTCTTCCCTCTCAACCTTCCCACCCCTTGAAAATTACTGGCCCAAACTGCTTTTTCCTGTTCTTGCCACACACTTTGATAAATGTTGAGATCATTTAAAAAATATGATCTGTCTTATATCCTGTAAATGGGAATATTATAACCAAAATCTCCAACAATTTTTATGTAATTGTTTACATATAAAACTTTTAATTAATTAATTTTAAAAAATAAAAAAATAATAATTATATTATCATTCTGCAATTGTATATAAACTTATTAGTTCAGAGCCGTGGTGGTGCAATGATTAGAATGCAGTATTGCAGGCTAATTCTGCTGACTGCCGGCTACCAGCAGTTCAGCAGTTTGATTCTAACTGGTTCAAAGTTGACTCAGCCATTCATCCTTCCAAGGTCAGCAAAATAAGGACCTAGATTGTTGGGGGCTGACTCTGTAAACCACTTAGAGAGGGCTGTAAAGCACTGTGAAGTGGAATATAAGTCTAAGTGCTATTGGTATTACTATTAAATAAATATAATTGTAGGAATACATAAACTTATTTTAATGTGTTTATTAGGATAAGTCCTTTCCCCTTCCAATCTTTCAAAAATGTGTTTTAATCCTTATGCTCCATTTGCTGTTTTTCCTCCAAAAGTAAGAAACAAGCATGGTCATGAATATATTTACTAGTTAAATCATATGATCTGCGAATAGGCACACAGATTACATATAAGGTTTATACATAATATAGATTAGTGTCAGTGGTGGTATTCTACCAGTTTGGCCCAGTGTAGGTGAACCGGTAGTAAAAAAATGCTACCTGTTCAGCTGAACCATATTTCCAATGATCAACTAAGCGACAATCAGCTGTGCCACATGATTTAGATTAGCCAGAAAACAGGAAATCATTAGATTTCCTGCTTTCTAGCTAATCTAAATTGCATGACACAGCTGATTCCTCCCCCTCACTGTTGTACTTACCTTGGAAGACTTCAAAATGCTTCTTTTTTCAGTGCCCAGGAGGCTTCCCTGAGGCCCAGTAGGCAAAAAACGGGGCACTAGGCTGCTGTGAAAGGAAAAAAAACCCACATAGCCATGCCCACCCACTCACATGATCACCTGGCCACGCCCACCTGGCGACAACCACAGAACCGGTAGTAAAAACAATTGAATCCCATCACCGGTTAGCGTTTAATTTTTTCCCCCAGTATTCCACTGTACATTTTAAGTCTGAAATGATTTGAAGCCAGAAAACTTTAAGGGCATTTTGACCTGTGCATCTCCAGCATCAGAGGTAGGAAGTATGATTTCAAAAGCCAGAGCTTTCTCTTTAGTGGCACCAATTTATTACATCTTCTTTCTTCTTAAATACGTTTTCTTAAAAGCCTTTCAGGAGAAAATAGGTAGTCACTTTTCTGTCTGCCATGTATTTTTAAATAGCCAGTCATTGTTTGCTCATTTCCTTAAGATGTTGTAGCTTTTGCTTGTGGGCATTTTCTTATGACTTTTTTTTCCTTTCTGATCTTTTTTATCTGTGAGCTGCCATGTGGATCAGTTTTTGATAGAAGAGCTGAAACTGTTTAAGCAATTTTAGATTAAATAAATTGAATTTATTTATTAAACAGAGAGGCATCAGATTTCATTGAAATCTAGTGTCACTGAAGATTTTCTCTATCTTTCATGTGCCCTAAAGCATTCTAATGATTTTACTAAACTTCTATTTACAGAAATGTATAAAACGCCTATGGCAACTGGTGAAACAAAAAGCTATAAAAATTATTCATAGAGAGGCAGAAAAAGAAGCAATTTGGGTTTACTATTAGTCTGAAGTCCCGTTAATTATTTTTGGTTTGTTCAGAAACAGATAAAAGGCAATAGTTTAATGGTAGAATACATAGCATCACTAATAATAAGGAAATCAAATCTTGCAAAGTAATTATTTTTATATGTAGAAGGAAAGGCTTCTGAATTTCTTTTTAAAGTAATGCACTTTCTTACCCAAAGTTCATTTTTATTTCATGAAAGAGAGGTCAGTCAAGGACTGGGATTTTGATTTCCTGAATGGTAATAAAAATAACAGTATTGATTATCCCTAACAGTTCCTCACTTGTAAATGGCTGCTAGAAATTGTGATACCTTTGATATATTTCTTTCAGCTTCCTGGAATTAAATGTTTAAAATAGCTTTTTTGAGAATCAATACACTTATGTAAGAAGAGTTGATTGTACAAAATTATTTAATGACTATCATAAACGAACAGCAAAAAGTTCTCCTTTTCTCACTGAACAGGACTATAACCAAAGTTGTCCATAGAATTGTGCTGATCTGCCTCAGGCAGCATCTCAATGAGATGACAGCAAATAAAGCTCCAGTATGTATTGGTGTCTATATAGAATAAAAAGAGGTTTTGAAAAGAAAACTCTAGTAGATTGGGCACTGTTTGATCATTTTCATTCTGTTTCATTTCTCTTTGGCATGAAATGATATAAAATCAATCTTGAGCAATATGTATTGGCTTTCAACTAAAATTCCAGTTGTAATTCAGGGAGTGAAAAATGGAAAGGACATCTTCACTTACTGAAGTTCTGCCACTGTGTGTTTTGGAAGAAAAGTATCCAATAGGTAGAGTATTACATCTTAGCCAGCACTGCAATACTCCATCTCCTTCTGTATTTCCAACGTGTGATCAGGTAATGATACTTGATCATATGCTACCACACAGGGGTGGGCTTCAAAAATTTTACCAACAGATTCTCTGCCCGGTTGCTGGGTGGGCATGGCCATGGTGGGCATGGCCTAGTCAGCCTCCTGCACAATGGTGGCAGGGAATGGCGTTTTTGACTTCCCCGGGCCACAGACGCTTTCCTTGAGCCTCTGGGAGGGCAAAAACAGCATCCAGGGGCTTCGGAGGCTCTCTGGAAGCCAGAAATGGACCAGTTTCTAGCCTTCCCAAACTTCTGGGAGGGAGTCCTGTTTTTCACCTTCCCCAAGCCTCCATGTGTGCCCTGCAGTTACTTGCATCCAAAATGGGCTGTGTGGGGACTCCTGGGAGAGGTGGGGTGGGCGGAGCCAGTCAGGATGGGATTTGGGGGTTCTCTGAATTGTGCAGAATCTTAGCTAGAAGATCTCCCGAACCATTGCGAACACCCAGCAACCCATCCCTGCTACCACAATAAAATATGTAAGGGTCAAACATCCTGTGAGGGAAAACCAGGTTTTTTCTTTTCAAGAAAGAAACTTTATGGGCTTGTTGAAAAATATTTTTAAGAAATTGTGTTTAAATCATGGCTATGCAATCAGGGGTGGGATTCAAATTTTTAACAGCCGGTTCTATGGGCGTGGCTTGGTGGTCATGTGACTGGGTAGACATGGCTTGGTGGTCATGTTATTGGCTGGGCGTGGCCAACTCAATATCACTCACATCGAGGCATGCATCTCCTCACCTGGCCTCTCATGACTGTGGGGATGCTGCAACAGTCATAAGTGTGAAAAATGGTCATAAGTCACTTTTTTCAGTGCCATTGTAACTTTGAATGGTCACTCCACACAAGCAAAGTACCAGCAAAGGAGGGGGAAAAAACTCCAGAGACGGTCCTGAGACAGGAAGTCTAGTCCTGCCAAGAATATAATAAGGGCTAATGGAGAGGCAGTTTCTGTAAGCAACACCAGAATGTTTCCTTCCTGCCTTCCTTACAGGATTAGGCCAGTAATTTCTTCTAACAACCAGTTCTCCGAATTGCTTAGAATATTAACAACCGGTTCTAGAAAATAGGTGCAAACTGGTAGAATCCCACCCCTGTATGCAATACAAAGTTAGTGATGGTGGAGTTGGAGATGAGAGAGTGAAGGAGGAATGGAAGGGTTTATCTTAACATTGAAGAATCCAGTTTAGCTCAGCTCTTACTGATTTTTATCAGTATTAAATTCCTTTCATCACATTTGAAGCTGTATTTATAAATTAACAGAAACTCCACATTAAATTCTAGAAGAAAGACAAGGAGAAGGTCACAAACCACTTAAAGTCTAACTTCTAATTTTGTGCCTTTCCGTTTTAAATACTTTTATAGCAGCTACAAGCTCTTTGAAAAAGCAGGTGCTGCCATCCATGTGACAGCAGAACTGGAAATCTTCCAGAGAGGAATTATTAGAGAGTACATGATGTCTCATTTACCAGATAGAACTTTGCAATGGAATGCAGAAATCAAACACCCATATTTGTTTTCTATGCCATGTCCCTGCACAGCATGTCATGCCATAATATTGTCCACTCCCATTGCTATTCCTGTGGCATCTAAAATGCTTTAAAATAACTAGGGGGGGAAGGATTAATAGAAGGGATGATATAATTGTACAAGGCCACCTTTGGAAAACCTTATGGGATTTGGCAGGAAATCCTGGAGTTGTGCAGCCTCAAGTCAAATTTAATCCTCAAATCAAAACTTACCTGATGAGCTAACTTCCGAATGTAAATTCCAGGTTCCTCTACAGGTCTAATACTAGCAAAAATAAAATAGATTCATGATCTAAACTAAGCAGCTCTCTGTGTGATGGCAGAACGGGAATATGTCAATTTTTATTATATTGATCATATCTTAAATGACTGAATATATGGAGAATTTTACATTAAGTTTCTGACTTAATTATAGTTTTGTTGATGGCTCAGCAACTGTCTTGGAAGATGAATATACACACTGGTCAGAGAGTAAAAATCAACTTAAACAATTACAGGATGGAATATTAGTCACCTCTATTGATTGTTTTAGAAGGAAAACACTATTCTGTCAAGAAAAAATTGCAAATTATTTGGCCTAGGAACCAGTTTTTCCCATGGAAAATAGGTTGTAGAAAGCAGCAAATATAAATTTGTTTCAAAGTAAACACCAAAAACCACAGAAGAAATGGGGGGCAGAGGGAGGAGTAACATTTGAACAATTTGCATACACATTTTTGTGGACGTTACATTTTGGATCTTGGAAATATTTCAAAGTACCAAAATTAAAATGGATACAACAGGCAGAATTGGTTTCATTCACAGAATATTCATAACAAATGATTTAATAGAAACCTTTGTGGGAATGAATAGCATAGTTTTAATTTGATTTTAAAAAAATGTTGCCAGTCCCACTGTATTATTGAACGGAGGCATTTTCCAAATAACACACCAGTTTCATATAAAAGCAGATTCTATTAATATATGGAGTCTTGATAACTCCATGAATTGTGAGTTTCTGTTCCAAGGGTTCAGACAAAATATTAGTGAGAATAATTTATTAATATATTTAATATATATGTCTTCCGGCCCCATCTTAGCCATGAAAGTCAACTAAGTGATTTTGGGCAAATCACTATGTTCCTCAGTTCAAGCCACCTGACTGTTGTAGGGTAAATATGAGAAACAAAGAATATCAGATATGATTGTCACCTTGAGATATTCATAAAAAATAATAAAAAGGTGGGATAGAAAACAAACAAACAAACAAATGATATATATTGATTTTAAGAGTTAGTTGTATTTCCCAGTATCTTCTACATTACACAATTTTATCACATCCATCCAGTTTATCCTGGTTTCACTTTACTTGCTACCTCTTGTGGAAAGTCAGAAAAATGTTGTAAATAATAACTCCTAAAATTTCTCCTTCAATTAAATCAAAATTGGGAATATTACTGACTTAATATTACACATTCTGGCTGAGACTGATTAATTTGTAATTGAACAGCATCTGAAGAGATGAAGATTTCCCAACTCTAAATTAGAAAATGGAAACCAGTTGTAAAGATTGATGGCAGCTATGAATTTGTTTCTGTAATATCCAGTTTAGCCTTGATTTATTTTAGCACAAGGATACATGGATTTTTAACTGAATTGCCAATATTGTTCAGCTGTTCATTAAATGTTTGCTGTGATTATTAATTAGCTTGTTAATTGGGGGGAATGGGCACACTTTTGTACCCACAGGCGGTGCTTTTTCCAATTAAAAATAAGCATTTAATCTCTCTACCACTAGTTTATGAGGCAGTTTATTGTTAAAATGCAAGTGATGCCAAGATGATAGAATTACAACATTCGCTGGAAGGCCAAAAGCTAGCCTGAAGCAATCCTTTGGACTTGCCTTTTTACTATACAAAGTCATTTCCCACAAACCTAGAGTACCAAATGTGTCCAAATGGATCTGAACTGAGGGATAAAAAACATTTTTTCCCTTCAACAGTACTTCAAGCCCCTAAATAGATACACTTCCAGCATCAAATGGAAAGGATTCATTAGGCAGCTTTGCTTTACTAGCAACATGATTGACAGCCTCTGAAGCTCCACAAAAGCTTTATTGCTCGGAGTTCTTGAAAATGGGGAGGGGGTGGGAACCCCAAAGCAACTGTTAAAAAGGAAAGAAAAACCCTGCCAGATTTAACACACTGAAATAAAACTCTGAACAGACAGAAAAATGGAGGATTCTATCCCCCCCTCCATGACAGCAGATATTGTGTGGGAAAATAATCTGCTTAACTCAATGTGGAATTAAGGAGTTTCTGTTTATTCTGTGATAGTCAGCACATCTTTGAAAACTGTGCCTCTGAGAAGAGTAATGAAGGAGAGCAGATTCTCCCAGCAGGAACAGAAGGAGAAATGAGAAATTGGTTCCTATTTTGAAGGAAACTATTTAAATGAGTTTGCTTGTTGTATCTAAGTAGTCAGCAGCTTTGATGTGGGTGATTTATAGGATTGCCCAATCCTATTTTACAGTATTTTCCTTCTTGCACCCAATCGCAGAAGTGAAGCAAAGGAATCAACTCAAATATGGGATAATTAAAAACACATTTTCTAGGACATTCTGTTAGTCCAGAGTTTCTTCATCCTCTTTTAGGCGCCCCTTCCTTTCAATGAAGATATGTAGTTTTTTTGCACTTCACTGGACCATGAAGGCAACAGGCAGACTTTATCAGACTTCCTTGAGTCATCCTATAGCAAGAAGGCAATGGTAAAAACAGTTTGGCTGAAAAGTTAATCTGTGGCTTAAGGCCAGGGTAAACTACTTCTGTGGGAGCCCAAAGAAGACTTGCTACTAGCTTCTTATCATTAATCCACTTATGCCTACAGCAGATCTTTTACAGTTAAATAAGGTTGAGAGTTTTTAGTTAACAAGGCTTTACTGTTTTTATTTTATGTTTTAGCTTGTTTAGCTTATTTTATGTTTTAGCTTGTGAAAGGCAGTGTGATATACAGTGACAACAGGATAAGAAGATATTTAGTTAAATTAGTTGATGAAAGAGCATGAAGACACTTCCATGGAGGTGGTCAAAAAAAACAAGAGAGTAGAAATGATTGGGCAATTGAAAGTGTGCCAACCTCTGTAATATATGTTAAAAAATGGAGGGGAGGTCACAGCTGATACCTTGGTTGAATTTTCTTCTCTTTGAAAATAGCCTCCAATGTACTTGAAATATACAGTATATAATGGTACCTCGATACTCAACTGCCTCAAAACTCATCAAATTTGGTACTCAGTGCATTTTGAAATCAAATATTGCCCTGGTATTTGTCATTTGTTTGGTACTCTATGGGCTGTTATAGGAAGAGGAGAATAGCCACATAGAATGGACAGGAAGTAGGCCATACCGAGAAGGTTGATAACATAGGAAAAGGTACAGGAAGTTTTTCCCAGATAAACCAAAGGGTCATGTAGTAAGTCACAGAGATTTATTTGATTGTTTACTGGTTTTAGTACTAGTCCTGGAACCAATTAATGATGAGTAACAAAGTACCATTGTATGCACTGTATCTAAAATTCTTGTTGTGACCTTTACCTGAGTGATATGGTGCATCATAGAGCAACAATTTTTGAACCAAAATACCTCAAATGGGCTAACTTTCAGAATGTGTCAAAATACCTGATCCATGATTCCTAAGGGAATGAAATTTGAGAAAAAGTATGGCAGTTTTAGCACTACTGGCTGCAGCAAGGAATTGACTTATAATGTGCCTCTTAAAGAAACAACAACTTTAAAGTACATGAAGAAAGGCCTGGATATTTTTATTGCTTTATGAGTCCATTCTCTGGCAGACAAAAATGCACATATATCTATATCCCATCATACATACATAGTGCTCCATTCTCCAGAATTTTTTCACAACAATGCTGTGAGGTAAGTTGATTTGAAAGTCACCAAGTGAGATGCTGTACCTCCAGATGGAATAGAAACTGCATATTTTTGATGAACAGGAAGAACTATAAAAGAATGTAAAATTTCATTTATCCAATATTTGACAATCCTGCAGAACTGTTCTCGAAGAACTCTATTTCGGTTTCCCTCAATGAAATAATGTGAAAAGTAAATTCCACATGCATTAGTTACTTCCCTGGAATGATGGAACAATATTGTCCTTTCAATGCTATCAGTGAAGAAGCTAACTATTCATTTCCCAACAGAATTCCTTGATTCAATTGAACTTTCTGGATTGCCACCACATAAACTGGAATTGAAGATAGCATCTCCCATCAATTTAATGTGGAACTTGGTCTTTCAAAACTTTACAATGGAACATGAATGATTATGGAAAAATTCCACAAGAACCTCATTGTACCAAGATAAACATTGGTGCATTAAAAAAAAATGACACGATTCCAAAAATTGTGCTCAATTTCTCAGAAGGTGAAGTTGTCCCAGACACAGTTTCCAATACAGTCATGCTTTGCTTTCGCTATACATAAAGAACAAGGACAAACCATGGAGAAACCAGTATTTCAGCAGTCAGTTGAATGTTGTTTTAAGACAAAGAAAAGAAAGTGAAAGCAGTAAACTCCTGTTAAAGAATGGAAGATCAAGCACAAATATTGTCACCAAAACATATTGCTGACAGCATCCTTGGTTAAATGAAAAGCATCTATATCTGTCTTGTTTTGCATCTTTTTCTTTAATAAAATTCTATGTTCTTCTTTAATTTTGAACCAAAACAATAGAAATCCATCTATGCTCATTCTTTTCTTTGTATATGTAAGGAAATATCTCTGACAGAAGGATCCAATGGGACATGGGCTTCTAGTACAAATAGGCAGAAGATCCAGTTTGGCTCCAGGCTAATCTGCCTTGGGTATGAAACCACCTGGATGACCTTGGACTAATCACTCACTCTCAGCCCTAGGAAGAAGCAAGCCAAGGCAAACCACTTCTGAAAATTACCAAGAAAACTAGTTAAGGCAGACACCCGCAGTCAAGAATGATTGACACCCCCCCAAAAAAGTAGCAAAAACAAAAATCATTACATACCCTAACAGGCAGAGATTGAGCATTAATATACAGTATAAATAAGAATGTTGTGCTATGTAGACCAGAGGTAGTATTCAGCAGGTTCTGACCAGTTCTGGAGAACCGGTAGCGGAAATTTTGAGTAGTTCTGGAGAACCGGTAGTGGAAATGTTGAGTCGTTCAGAGAACCAGCAAATACTACCTCTGACTGGCCCCACCCCCATCTATTCTCTGCCTCCCAAGTCCCAGCTGATTGGCTGGGTCTTCTTTTGTTGCCCTGCTCAGGAGAACGGAGCTGGAGAGCAGGTTAGTGGGGTGGGGAGGGAATGGGGATTTTGCAGGAACCTTCCCCCAGGAGAGGGATGGGAATGGAGATTTTACAGTATCTTTCCCCTGCTATGCCTATCAAGCCACATCCACCAAGCCACACTCATAGAACTGGTAGTAAAAATGTTTGAATCCCATCACTGATGTAGACCATAGATACTAATAATAATATTTCTATACTACTAAGACAAGATCCTAGTTATATAAATGAAAGGGCATTTTGTATTTACCAATGCTTTCCAAGAAATTTTAAGAAAGAGAATGTTTGAAGTTTAAAGCATATTATAAAAATTCTGTGCACTTTCTTAATAGTAGAAAAAGTTTCCTAGGTAAACTCAATTTTATAAGTCAGGCAGTAATAAATGTTTAAAGTAATAATACTAATCTTGGTTACTCATCAAAGCATACAAAATAAAATAATTAGGAGACTATATTGATTTAGAATATTTGCATTCAATCTCCTGACAGAGAGAATATATTAACCAAAAACAACAACAACAGCAACAAAGCACAATCAGAAATCCTGGCAGTTAATGAACTGCTGGGTGTGGGACCAAGAAAAAACCATTATGGTATGAACAGAATAATTACCAAACAAATTGATGAACAAAATAATTTACAGAATTTACATTTCGTTACAGCACATAGATCCCTTCTTCACCAGGATAATAATACTGGACCTATTCAAAAAGTGTAACTTTTGAACTCTATAAAAACTTATGCCTTTTAATAAAATCTATTATTTTTTATCTGAAATCTGGGTTTCACTTGATATAAGGAATTAAAATATTAGATCTTGCCTAATTTGGGATAAGGAGAGACTTTCTCATATGACATAGAACTCCTACTAATTGTTTATTCTGATTGATTATTCTTACCATACAGTTTGGCTTTTCTAATAATGGAATATTGATTTGATGTTAGTGATAATTTTAAAGTGCTAAGACCAAATTTAAATGTATTATTCATCTAATGTTACTTTTAAAAAATCTCTTATTCTTGCATTTTTTTAATTCCTTCTCTCTCTCTCTCTCTCTTCTTCTTCTTCTTCTTCTCTCTCTCTGTATGTGTCTCCTTCTCCCTCCCCCACCCCTTTCCTTGATCAAATAAGTTTCAGCAAAAGAAAACAAAATAGGAAAGGAGGACCTCTCTGGTAGAACAATGCAATCTTACCTGTGTATAATTCCTTGATTTTAATGGGATTTAGATCAGATGCAAGGACTAAAATCCACTGGACATCCCCACCCACTCACTCAATGCAATACCATTTCACACATAAAGTGATTTCAGGACTGCAGTATAATCTCTTTTACTTGTTACAGTTTTTCCATGGCTGGTACATTTGTCTCTTAGATTTTTTAAAAATTAAAATATTGTCTTATTTTATATAATCTGTATAGATTATCAATCAACCATGATATTTGAAAAGATGGTTGTATGAACAAATCAAATGGTTTTAACATTGAAGCAAAATGCATTCATTTCATTTTAAAGATAGTTCTTGTTCCACTATCAGTTTTTGGTTCTGGTTTTGTTTTTTTAATTTGCAAGTGCTTTGAACTCAGAAATGATTATTTTCTTTGTTTTTCTCAGAACATCAATGCTTTGAAATGTTTGGCCAATCATTAATAATATATTTGACAGTCCACTGATTGATAGCCACTTTTATTTGAATTTTTAATAATTGTTTTACTAAAATAGACATGCTTAAAAAGTGCCTTGATGTAACTGAGTGTACTCTAATGTCACTTTCCCTTTTTACCAGTATTCCATCAGTGTGAATGATTGAGTAAATGAATGGCAATAGACAAATAAATGAAAATAATTTGATCTGTGTAAGAGCCAAAGTTATCATTAATTTACAAATTGTAGTCAGAAATTTCTCTACAGAGCTATAGATTGGAAAATTCTCTTCTTCCCATCTCAGTAGAAGTTGCTACAATACATTTTAAGACAAGTTACGTTGAGATTATATTGTATTATTTCAGAGGCAGGCTAATGGCTAAAGGTAAGGCTGGGGGAAAGTTACAATAAATATTTTATTTATTTATAGTGCAACTACGAGAAAGGGGCTGTAGAAATCTAAGTGTATAGATTTTGAGTTACTTTCTGTAGTGGAATTGTCTTAATTTTGGCAGCCTGGTCTAGTAAATCTAATTCATAATGATATTTCATACCAGTCTTTTCTTCAAATTGGCATAGCAGTTTATAATTTTTAAACAAATGCTAAACATCCAAAACAGCATTTGTCCTTAGGCCTTTAGTTAGAAAGAATGACATAAAAAGTAGAAGATGTGAGAAAGAAAAAAAAAATGAACTGCAGCCGTCAGTTTTTAAAGCTCTTATTATTATTAGTAGCTCATTAGTAAGTAATAACTGAAGGGTTAGGGTTAGCTGAAGGATCTAAAACTGTTGGTCTTTCAGGGAAAGTCAGAGATATATTTTTCTGATGCAACCTAATAAAAGATCCCCTAAATCTTTATAAGAAGATTATTTTAAAATATCATATATTAATAGACTACTTTGAAATCCCATATATATTGACAATGGACAACTGAATGTAAAAAGTCTTCTTTCTGGGAAAACATTGTTCCATTAGGAAACAAAAGCTATCTATAAAAGTCACAGTCTCGTATTGCAAAAAAAAATATGAGTTTGGATAAAATCCAAACATTGCTGCTTAGTAACCATGTTTCTATATTCTCCACATATTGTAAAGATAAACCTCATGAAAATGACTGGGCAACTTGGCACATGGAAAGGCACAATATGCTACCATAGTAACAGATTAAGAAAATGAAGAGTTCTTTACATCAGAATTCTGGAAAATTTCAGCAGGATTCTTAATACTTTTGTGAACTCTTTTTTCAAGAGTTCTTAAGCTATGGATTATGTACAAGCGACACTGAAGGACACATTCAAGGATACATTCACCTGAGCATTTGGAGAAGAGAGAAACATTTATTACTATTAATGTTTTTATTTTTTGGAAAAAAATCTAAGTTCTAAAGTTCAACTGTAACTTTAAAACCCAGTTTTTGATACTAAAAAAAAATAGATCTTTCCCCTTGTTTCTATAATTATTAAATAGTACACTTTTAAATTTCTCAGGTTTGTCTAAGAGAGGAGAGAAATAATTAATGAGAAATCAAAGAGAAGAAAGAGGAAGAGAGAGATAAGGATAATGATAAGTAGACACATGACAAACTAGGATCCTCTTTTTCTACCCCTTTTAAGTTGTTTTATTGTATTATAGGTTGCAAATAATACATCACAGAATAAACATGAGCTGGTTACAGCAGTATATGTACAGTAAGTATCAACTGGAATTTGTTGACCCTATAATACAGTAACTTAAACCTTTAATGGTAAGGAGAAAAGTTTCAACCAATGTTAACTATAATTCTGTACAAGTGAATTGTACAACTAAAATTAAATGTTCAATGGCAACTTGAAAGACTACTGCAAAATGCACTAATCTATTTTGCAATAGAATAAGAATTTCTATTCTTGATTCTTAATCCAGAGGTCTCCATTGCATTCTTGTTTATCGTGGTTTATGTACATTAAAGTAAGAAAAAAGAAAAACAAAACAGAATTGTTATTTATATTATTTTTTTATTTATTAAATTTCTATGCCATCCATCACACTATCCAAAGCGATTCTGGATGGCTTACAATACATTAAAGCACAACTACAGTATAAAAATATTAACAGGAATTAGATAACTTTCTTTGTATGTTCAACCCATGGAACAATGAACTTTGTTGTTAGTTGCAAAGTCGTGTCCGACCTTTCGCAACCCCATGGACAATGTTCTTCCAGGCCTAAGGTCAACTCATAAAACATTCCTATGCCTATTTTAGTAGTTTCCATAAAAAGTGGGGGGGGGATCTGGAAGAGCAGTGCAGCAGGTGAAAGCGAAAGTACATTGCAACTCTTATCTTTAAAAGATTGTAATTAAAATACCAGAGTTTTTGCCCACAAATATATTTAATTGGAGAACGTGAATGATGACACCCAGCCTGTGAATGTGCTCAATTGGAGAATCTGGTTTATGAGACACCCAGGGTGGAGGGGGAAACAGGGTCACAGGTGACTGTAAATTACGTATGCCAGAGTTGGCTTCATACAGGGCAGTGCCAGTATGTCACCTCTAATGAATCCTTTGAAGATTTTTGAAGTTTGGCTCAAGACTCATGATTTCATTAGAGCAATTGCTGGAATCCTGACACCTGTCCTGTCCATCTCATTAGGTGGCCAAAGTATTTGAGTTTCATCTTCAGGATCTGGCCTTCTAAAGAGCAGCCAAGGTTGATCTCCTCTAGGACTGTCCAGTTTGATTGCCTTGCAGTCCAAGGGACTCACAGAAGTCTTCTTCAGCACCATAGTTCAAAAGCCAAAAATAAATAGGGTTACATTACATTCTACAAAGACAAAGTAGTGCACTCCTTTCACAACAGTTTCTTGCTTTTGCTATGAAGAAGTAGATTTTACTGGAGCTGCACAAAACTAAGTGAAAGAATGATGGAAAATGATATTATCACTATAATGAACAAAACAAAAATTCGTATTAAAAATGACTGAAGAAGATGGTTTGTGTAAGACAGCTTGATAGAAACATTTTTTTTTTCATTTTGTCCCAGACATCTATGATGATCAAAATCATTTTGATTAAATTAAACTCATAAAAATTTTCAGCATAATGTTGAGAGTAAACCAAAGTAGATTATAATTATTTTGAGAGCAGAGGTGTATAGAGTGAATAGGGAGATAACCAATTTAATTCACATTTTCTGGTTTATTAAATAAAGCAAGGCACAATTATCATTTGGCTTCTACACTTTGCTAAAACGCTTTGAAGCAGTTTTCCAATGGGGAAAAATGCATTTTTAGAAAATCATGTATCAAGTGAAAAATATTTGCCAAAAAAGGGGGGAAGATGTTTTAAAAAATAAAATATGAACTCACTGAATATAATGGAGATTTACCTGAATTGAGAAAGTAAGCTTTTTACTGATGAAATCAATTTTTCTAACTCATGTTTAATATATTCTCAAATATAGGATTTTTATACAAAATTACTATATTCAGATTCCAAGAAGGGCTTGTATCAGAGGTGACATTCAGCAGGTTCTGATCAGTTCTGGAGAACTGGTAGCAGAACTTTTGAGTAGTTCAGAGAACCAGCAAATACCACCTCTGGCTGGAGATTTTACAGTATCCTTCCTCTGCCACGCCCATAGAACCGGTAGTAAAAAAAAAAATTGAATCCCACCACTGCCCTGTATGGGCGTATTTCCCGCTTCTTTTTGTAATATCTATCTACCTCTTATATCTTTTAAGGCAGTGATCCCCAACCTTTCTTATGCCGCGGCCCGGTATCCCCAACCTTTTTTATGGCGCGCCAGTACCGGCATTAGCTGGGCGCGCCATCTTTTTGATGAAAAAGTGCTTCCGGTGAGCTTTCTACCGGAAAAGCTCACCGGAAGCACTTTTTCATCAAAAAATGGCGGCGCCCGGCAAACCAGCGGCCCGGTAGGACTTGTTCCACGGACCGGTACCGGTCCGTGGACCGGTGGTTGGGGACCCCTGTTTTAAGGGTTCTTACAGCAATTCATTATTGAATTAATTATTATAGTGAACATTATTATAATGAACTTTTTCTTTCTAGGAATCTTAATCTATAATAATGTTTCATTAACATTATTATAGATTAAGATTCCTAGAAAGAAAAAGTTCACTATAAATACATTTCAAGAACAAATCTGCTCCATCTCAAGCAGTAACATATGGGATTTGGCACATAAGCAACAAGCATCTCTCCTCTTCTTTTTTGTTAATTAAATAAAGGTTTTCTCATATTAAAATTAAATATTGCTGGATGAGGCATTGTAAACAAGTAAAATATATAATTTTCCTTAGTCATATGCCTCAGAGCTACAGGGACAGGTGGTGGAACTTTATAATCTATTTCATTTATAATATTTTTCTTTTTGTCAGAACACATAGAGTCTATAGGGCAGGGATATCAAACTTGATTTCATTGAGGGCCGCATTAGGGTTGTATTTGATCTTGGAAAACCAGTGTGGGCATGGCCAGAATGATGTCACTCATGTTGGGGGGCTCCCAACCTCCATTTTCCACTGCAATGGCCTCCTGCATCCCTCTGCCAGCAAAAACAGAGCTCGGGGGAGCATGTGCGGCCCTTGCGAGCTCTGTCTTCAACTGGGATGGCATCCTGCAACTCTGGCAGCAAACATGGAGTTTGCGAGGGACACACATGGCCCTCCCGAGCTCTATTTTCGCTGACAGAGGCACCATGTGTTTGTCCTTTACTGTTTCCAGTGTGGCCCTGCAGGCCAGATCCAAGCACCCTCTGGATGGATCTGGCCCCTAGGCCTTGAGTTTGACATTCCTGCTATAGGGGATTCACTAACTATGACGGTCAGGGGAAGGGAAACTAGATACAAGAAAACTAGTTTGGTATAGTGGATAAACTGCTGGACTGGACTAGGAGCAGTGGTGCAATTCATTTTTTTTTTTTTTTACTACAGGTTCTGTGGGTGTGGCTTGGTGGGCATGGCAGGGGAAGGATACTGTAAAGTCTCCAGTCAGAGTGGTCAATGTCTGGAATACTCCACCTGACTCTGTGGTTTCTTCCCCAAACCCCAAAAACTTTAACTTTAGACTGCCTACTATTGACCTTACCTCCTTCCTAAGAGGCCTGTAGGGGGTGTGCATAAGCGCACCAATCGTGCCTACCGTCCCTGTCCTATTGTTTTTTATTTTTCTTATAAGTATCTATCTCATGTATTCAAAACTATATTTATTCTTATACCTGTATCTTGTAAGCGATTGACAAATCAAATAAATACTAAGTACTAAACACTTTACTCACAAGGGGAAATGAATCCAGCATTGGGAAAGTTTTGCAAGTTAATGAACACACATTTGCACAGCTCATTCAAACTTCTCTGTGGCTGGATTTCCTCCCACCCTCCTCCAGCCTTCATTCCCTTTCACTCCAGACACTTTACTCACAAGGGGAAGCGATACTTCTAGTGTCCATGAAGAATCCAGTCTTGGAGCAGTTTTGCAGGTTAACGGACCACTGTTCCACCCACAGTCATGTGTTTTCAAGTGGCTGCTTGAAAATGCATGGCTAGGGCGGAGGAGCAGTCCTCCTTTAAACTGGGGCAGTGAGCATCGGGCAGGCACGGCAAACGAGTTAGCGGAAACCAGGCAACAGGGTTGGGGGCGTGGCCAGCCAGATGTTGCTACCAGTTCGGCAACCCACGCCAAATTCTTGCTACCGGTTCACCCGAATAGGTGCGAACTGGCTGAATACCACCTCTGATTTTGTGGCTTGTTTTTCAAGGAAATGTTTTTCCGTTCTTCACAGTCTGGGGTATTTTAATCAGAAGGTAGTCTGAAAAACAAAGAAACAAAATATTGTTGCTTGTTTATTTAGAAGTAAACCACACTGGCTTTAATCAGACTTATTTTTAAACACATATAGGATATTGACTGTGCCCTTAATAAAAGTAACTCTAACATTAAAATAAAACACATTATATAGAGTAATATGCAACAAATAAAACTTAATTGTCTCTATTGATTAAATGTAAAAGGCATTCATAAATTTCTATTCAGCAATTTTGACTCTGCTACAAGAGTCTGTGCAAAAATTGATCATGTGACAATGAGATAAACAAGACATGATTTCATCAAAATTACTACACAAGTGTTAAGACATCATAAGGCAAGCTCTGCACCTAACGTATTTGTCTACAAAAATGCAACATTCCATCATTCCAACTAAGATAATGGAATGTTCCAACTAAGATGATTAAAGGCTGGGAGACTAAAACATATGAAGAACTGTTGCAGGATTTGGGTTTGCCTAGTCTAGAGAAAAGAAGGACTTGGGGGTTTGAGGGGCTGCAAAGAGAAAGAGGTCAAAGAGAAAGGGGTCAATTTATATTCCAAAGCACCAGAGAGCAGGACAAGAAACAATGGCTGGAAATTAATCAAGGAGAGAACCAACCTGAAATTAAGGAGAAACTTCCTAACAGTGAGGATAATTGACCAGTAGAATAGCTCGCCTTCAGAAGTTGTGGGCGCTTCACCACTGGAGGATTTTAAGAAGAGACTGGACAGTCACTTGTCTGAAATGGTATGGTCTCCTGCTTGAGCAGGGGGCTAGACTAGAAGACCTCAAAGGTTCCTTCCAGCTATATTCTGATTCTGATTTGCTCCCCTCTGTGGATACCTGTGTCACACTGAGATCAGGATTTGGCTGTTGATCAAAAGCTTGATCTACAGAACAAGTCAAATTGGAGCAGCTTCATGTAATTAAGCAACTAAGCATCAAGGAAATCATAATGATTTTTAAAAGAGATTAAAAGGAATAGCAATGTGGTCTGGCATTCTGGGAAAGAAAATAATAGAAGAATTTGTTCCATTAATCTTATTACTAAAATGCATGAAACATCTCTATCTTGATTAAAAAAAATACTGGTAATAGACAAAATAGTAGATGACCAGATACTATTGTTCGTTAAATTTAAAAGTCTGTATGTGCTTTTATGTATGTATATACACTTGTATTTCTCTGACAAAATAGAAGGAAAATAATAGCTGTTAGTATACTGCCAGCTTAACTACCCAATTTTTTTACAGAACTCATTGTTTTTCTACTTAAATATGAAATGTGGAAGGAGAGGCATGCCAGCCTCCAGACCATGTATTCGGTTACAGTCCTGTAGAGAAAGTAACAGCAATCATACCAGGATTCCAAACTAGCAAAGCATTTTTGACAGCAAATTCTGTCAGGTCTCAGTGTCACTTTGATATATACATCAGAACACAGCCTGAAGGCTTTACTTCTCCCTCCTTTGTGCTAAGCTCAAAGGGTTACCTTGGTATTATCTCCATCCATTTAGAAGTTTTATATCATTCAAAACTGCCAACATAAAGGAACAAGGGCAAATGGTATCATGAATCACAGGGTGAGAGAATTCCTGCAGCCCAAGAATAAATATATACATGAGGTCTCAAATTTCCCTTATTTAGATTCCTAGTAACACCAGGTTGTCTTTAGTTGTCTCCTCAGAAACAAGTAAACCCTATTTCAATAAGCTTTGTGAGCATTTTGTGGTGTATGTGTGAGAAAGAGAGGGAGAGAGGGAAAGAGAAGGAAGAGGGGGGGGGGGACAGTCTAATATTGTGATTAGTTTTAACATAAATCTGAAGTATTTCCCCTTAATATGATAATAACCCTGAATGGATAGATAGATAGATAGATAGATAGATAGATAGATAGATAGATAGATAGATAGATAGATAGATAGAGAAAATATATATGTGTGTGTCTATATATATAATATATATATACACATACACATACACACACACACACGTGTGTGTGTGTGTGTGTGTGTGTATGTATGTGTGTGTATGAATGAAAATGTACAGTCAAGTGTTAAAAAGTAATAGACATCTTCATGAAGGTGTATAAAAGAAAAAATGAAGTGAAATGAAGGTGTTATGCCAGAAAGAAGTGCATTTGGGACACATTTGGAATGATGAGACAATATTGTGAATGGTCTCCCCAGGTTGCATTAACAGAGGGGTACAATAGAGATCAAGTGAGGTACTAATACCATTCTATAAAGCCTTAGTAAGACCACACCTAGAGTGCTGCATCCGGTTTTGGTCACTATTGTTAAGCCTGGATTCCCCAACGGGTGTTAAGGAAAACAAACTAAACAGAACGTGCAGCGAAGTCAGATAGGAAGACAGGTAAATGTGTGAGATAAGTTTTCTAGTTAACACGCAGTAAAAATACAGATACGCTTGTGCTATCAAAAATATAGTTTATTCCATTTAAGAATTATAGCATAGTCAAAATAAACGTTCCATTAGTCATATATCATTTCAGTCAAGTCTTGTCGGGGATACTCAATTTGCAAAGTCCGTGTTGAATAGCCAATGTCAGTACACTTACAATAAATCAGTCCAATCTTTATCTTCTCTCCGTTGAGAAAAATCAACACTCCTTTTTCTCTCCCCGTTCCAGCAAGAACACAGTCATCAATCCATCCAGTAATTAGGGATCAGTAAGCCAGAGAGAGCGAGCTGCAATTGCCTCGCTTCTTATATAGTGCTTTTACGACCACACCCTTAATTACATTCTTGCAGTTAAAGTTACACACACTTTAACTAACAAACCATGATACCATATTTATTATTTTTACCCAAACCAGTTAGGGTAAACAATGTTATCCCTAACAACTATATTATAAAAAAGATGTTGAGACTCTAGAAAAAGTACAGAGAAGAGCAACCAGGATGATTAGGGGACTAAAACATATGAAGAACAGTTACAGGAACTGGGCATGGCTAGTCTAGTAAAGAGAAGGACCAGGGGAGACATGATAGCAGTCTTCCAATATTTGAGGGGCTGTCACAGAGAGCAAGGGGTCAAGTTATTTTCTAAAGCGCCTGTAGGCCAGACAAGGAATAATGGATGAAAACTGAACAAGGAGAGATTTAACCTGGAAATAAGGAGAAACTTTCTGACAGTGAGAACAATCAACCAATGGAACAGCTTGCCCTTGGAAGTTGTGGGAGTGCCATCACTTGAGACTTTCAAGAAGAGACTGGACTGCCCTTTGTCAGAAATGGTGTAGGATCTTCCGCTTGGGCGGGGTTAGGCTAGATGACCTATAAGGTCCCTTCCAACTCTGATTATCTGTTAGATCTGCTAGATCTGTTAGGTGACTAATAGAAGCATTTTTCTGTTCACAAAATGTCTAACATCCAAACTTGACCACATACAATATGGCTTCATGTTTTGTTTCCTGAGCATGCTCATATTTTATTTTCTGAGCATGCCTCCAGAGTTACTGTCTTAAATAGAGCTACCACATCTACTGAATAACTGAATAGCAACTGGATGATATGAAAGACTTTTCTCTATTTCTTTGCTGGCATCAATTATCATCCAGATTTTTGCACCCTGGATCTGAAACTTTTAGTTATAGACAATTTGAATATCCCAGGCTACGTGTAGATTAGAAACTTTGTAGAAATCATACCAATTTTGCTCTCTCCACATATCAAAATGAGAGGCCAATTTCCTCCCAACATTTTTGGGAGCCAAAAGGGATAATGATTTTGTGGGAAAACATCCTATAATTTTTAAGCCTTAATTAATCTCATTTCTCCCCTTTCTGATGATATTACCACATCAATTTTTAGGGATGTATATAGTAATGTTTTTAAAATAATGTAGACCATGGCCATAAATGGTTGATGCCAAATTATAGTTTAAAATTATTTTGAAACAGTGTGTACCATACCAAAAAAACATACATGCAAACAAATATTCTACAAAAATATAATGAAAAGTGAAAGGAAAGTTTTGTGGGCATAGGATACCTAACGGGTTGGCACAATTTTGCTTTTCTTTGTTTTTTATTATACTTGATGCAAAGGAGGGATCTAGTGCTTACACTGTGGACCATTTTGTTGGGATCTGGTCCACTAAGGAAATGCTATCAAGCAGAAGTGCATAAACTACCTATAATTTTCAATATTAAAGAATCATATGGAGTGTAAAGATATTTTAACCTGCAACTTTATGTACACCAACTAAAACTATTTAAGTACCAGTAGGACTTGGTTCTGAGCACATGTGCTTCCACAAGAAGTATTTGTACTTCTTCCTTTCTCTTTCTAACATCTTATGAACACTGTTGGTAATGAATATCAAAATGCTTTTGCATTTTCTTGTTGATGTTCCTTTATCAGTATATACAGAATATCGGAACAGAAAAAAATCTAAATACTGTTCTTTAAGTCCCACCCTTGTCTATTACAGGAAATAAAGAAGATCAGGTTGAGAAAAATATGCAGAATCTGTTGCCTAGGAAAAAGGGGCTGAAACATCTTTGAAAACTAGAATGAGATAACATTGGTAAGCAGATCACATGTATCTCTAATTCACGAACTATATAAAAAAAGAAAGAGATACAACACAATCAGTCTTGAAAGATTCTCTTATTATAGGCAATCTCAATAAATGTAATTTCTGTCTTTATGGGAGTTGATTTCCTGATTTGGTCTACCTTGTAGATCTGACATCAATGACAGAAGATTTATTAACTGATCCTGGACTAGCAGATTTAATGTGGGAAGATTATCAGATATTCCTTTTTGTTCTATCAAATGATTAATGCTAAACTCATCTCACAATTTTGCTGCAGGTATAATTGCGAAGTCCTGCAGAGTTCATAAGCTTTTAAGAATTGCTGCAAACGATTCCACAAATTGAGAATGGATTCCAAAAATGTGAAAAGCTACTGGCAAAGACTACTAAATCAGACATTATTGCCATTTTTTTCCTGCTTAACAGGGCAAATTACTGATTAAACCCTTAAGATTAATTATATATAATTAATATATATTTATATTTGCAAAATACAATAGATTTTCAAGTAAGTATTCTATTTGCCAAAGAAAAATTAACCTGCTTGGTGAGAAACAAGGCTGAAATGAAACAGTAGATGAGGTCACCTTGGGAACAGAAAGCAAAAAGCTATAAATTATGGAGAACTGGGAATTAATCATAACAAATTTAGAAACACAGGTTAGAGCAACTTGCAAACTGAAATGAAATGTCCCTGAGAAAAAAGAATAAATTGAGCCATTAGTAAGTTATGGAAGCACAGCTCTTATTTAGAACTTCCCTGATCCTGTAACAGCAAAGAAGATACATCTCCTCTAATGTTCAACTTTGCATTCCTCTTGTACTTGCACTTATCCTAGAGAAATAAATAGAAGATATTTTCACTTGATTAGAGACTTTGAAATTAAGACTATAAGATTTGCCAAACAAATAAACATCATATAGAAAGGAGTGGGGACTGCTATAAATTTATTGAAAGGTGAAAACATAATATGAATTGCCCTGAGAAGAAAGAAACATTAGGTAACACACACATCCATATGCATAGGCTGCAACAATTCACTTTATTGAAGAGGTCCAATGATACATAATCCTTCCCTAAAAAGTGGCTTAATTATTAATGAATAAAGCATGATCTTTTTTTACTAATATAAAAAACTAGCTAACGTCCATCCTCTCTCAAATCCACAAAACCAAGGAAGGCATACATTATACTTATTTTTTTGTTTCGATTGATTGAATTGAAACAAAAAAAGTGTTAAAAAGGTCCACTTTTTGACAGTATCCACTACCTTCTTGGAAGGAATTTTTCACCTTCCTCCCAGAGCTTTCTGGAATGACAAGGTATCACAAAATATTGTATGTCACATAGTCAATCTAAGAAGTGCTGGAACAAACAACATTATTGGTTTTTTTATATTTATATCATTGCTATTATGTTATTTACTTTTTTAAAATGTTAAGTCCCAATTTATTTAAAAAAAATATTAATTCCATATCCATAGTGAAAGTAGTTTCTATTTAATTCAATCAAATTTATTTATATTCCATCTTTTTTGTTTTTTTTATAAACAACTCAAGGCAGCAAACACATCCCATTTTCTTTCTTACTTACTCCCATTTTCCCCATAACAACCACCATGGGAGAGGTGTCACCTGAGAGAGAATAACTGGCCCAAGGTTGCCTAGATGGCTTTCATAGCTAAGGAGAAACCTCTTGGTTTCTAGCCTGGTGCCTTAACCACTGGCTCTGAATTATTGCTAAGTAGATAGTACTGCTAAGGTATGACATTTTTAGGTTGGAATAGGCAATATTTGGGGGCCAGGAACCTATTTAGAATATTGAGAGAATGCATTCACAAACTGGCTGCAATGGGAAATTTGCCTATTAAGGAACAAAATGGCTGCCACAATAGACCTGGGTGCTTCCAGAAACACCCATTGAGGTAAATGTATACTTCATATGACTTTTTTTTTCTATCCAGGAGAGATAGTTGTAGATCTTAAGACATCACTCTGAATAAATATGCTTTGCAGAATGCCAGCTCCTTTCTCTTGTCTATCAATCTTTGTAATTTAAATATCCTTCTTAAAAAGAGACTAGAGAGACTCATAAGCATCACATTGCCTATCATCGCTATAAAAGGGCAGATTAATACAGACAGAAGGAAATTATATCGATGAGAATATCACTTTAAGCCCAGCCTGGAACTCTCTTCACCTAATTTATTTGTTGATATTAGTTGCTCTATCCTGAACTTCTTTCTTGTTCTCCACCTTCCATTAATGTTTTATTGTAATTCATATTCACCAAATCATGTTCCCTTCCCCCTTGCAGCAGATACAAAAATCAAAATCCTTTCTAGCATAAACCTGATTTCCTGAAATTCAAATACTGTATAAGAGACCCAGCTGTCTCAAGAAGCTTTTTTTGATAAGTTTTGACCTTCAGTAAATGCCTCCCAAATGAGTTGGGAGTAGCATCTGTAATTAGAAAATTCCTTAACTGTCCTCATGGAGAGTATTCAAATTAATCTCCCTGTATATTAAATGAGATCCAAAGTCATCCTGTCTTTAAATGTTTCATTTCAGCTTGCTTTTTCAGGAAAGCAACATTGCTTGCTTGTGTTCTTTTAATAGTTTAGTTCCAAGGAAGGAGTGAAAAATGGAGAGAGAATATACTTCGTTATTTGAGTATAGCAATTATAGTTACTATGGAATGAGAAAAACAGAGCAATTTCCACTGAAAAGAATAAACTAAAAGTGAATCAGCCAGAAATCGCATATAGTATTTTAAACAGAAGAGCTATAACGAATCACTTTGAAATGTCTATAACTATACTATACTACACACTATAACATGATTAAAATTAGTTTGTGAAGATCAAAATACAATGTATTTTGTATCTTTCTCTAATCCTTCTGAATTACATATGAACATTATAAAAAAGTAAGGGGAAATGTATTCTGTCACATTCAAAAACAACATTATAGTATGTCATTTTCTCTTACCAAGTGTTGACATGTTGGTTTAAAAAAAAACCCATAATTTAATACATTGCATTGGGCACTCTTATCCATCCTGCAGGCTTTTGTCCATTTTATTATGAGAATGAGAATGAATGAGAAGCAAAAAGTTAAATAAGCAGTAAAAACAGTTGCTTATAGTATGGGTGCTTGGAGGATTACATTTGTTATAATTTCCAGAGAGAAGGCTTTCCAAAGAGAGAAATGAGTTCTAAATTCTACATTTCTATATGCTGGTAGACCTTAATTAATGACTTCCCTATTTAGCAACCCCATTCAAAGTTATGATGGGTCTGAAAAAATAACTTTATGGCCAGTTTTCACTCTTACAACATGATTTCGATACTGTCTCTGAAGAAATAAATGGTTTCAGGTATTCTTGGGATAGGTTGTTGTATTTCAGTTGCTGCCATTTTATCACCTTCACAAAGTCCTTATCATGATTTCTATTGCTCCAATCTTCAGTGATAGAACTGAAATAAAAGGTTAAAAGCAGCAAGCATTAAATCACCAAATGTGAAGTGTCATTTCTTTCTTGATAGAAATCTAAGAACTCAAGTGGGATTTGTTTCTACGGCAAATATATATGGATTGCTTATCATAAGAAATATATCATTTTATGATTTGGACATATCTTTTTTAAATTGGCCCTATAAGGGATGCAAAATACTTTAGGCTCCTGGAAGTTGTTGAATTATGCCAATATTAAAGCCAATATGTAAAATTAAATGTAATATTGACAACAGATTATGTCTGTGCAGCATTGGGCTAACAAAAAATACTGTTAGGAATATTTAAGATAAACTTTGAAGCAAGGATATAATATAGGTAAAATCCAAATATTTTAAAAATTCAAATAGCTATACTGAATGAAATTACAGAGAGGAAAATAAAGGCAAAAGCAAAATTATTTTAATAATAATATTGTCAGGCATGAAAGACCATGTCCAGAGGTGAAGGTCTAATTAAACTGATTTATTGCTAAACAGCCTAAGCACGGGAACCTTCTCAAGTTTTCACGCACTTGGAGTTAGATAAGATTCCATAGAATTCAAAGGGGATTGTACATAATTCTCTTCTAGCTATGCAGAGATTCTAGGATGACCCCTTTTAACTCTGCCTCCAGTTCTGCATTCCTTCTTCTACAAATATTTAATGAATAAAATATTGCTATTGCAATTTAATATTGTCAATTTTCATAGTTCTACAGAAAGGCTGTGTTGATGCCTCATTAGGTTTTTAAGAAAATGAGCAATCAGAGAAAATGTTGCAGTCATCAACCACAAAATAGCCTTCTATAAGGGGAAAATTTCTGAACAAAGAATTGGGCTGCAATAGTTAATAAAACTTTGAGAGAAATGCAAGGCACAAAAACTTTTTGAAAATAAAGTATGTTTGAGAATATGTTGGGTTGCTATCAAAAATTAAAATAATAAAGTAAAATATAGAATGAAATAAAATAATATTGAGGATGGTCATAAGATGCTTGGAATTTATAGAAATTCACATTAAAGGGAGGAGGCATTTGAAGGAGAAGTAATATAAACTCATACTTTTATCAAGATATCTTTTAAATCTTTTTTTCTTCTTTAACATATCTGCTGTAACTATAACCTCATATAATCATAAAGGAGCTTTCCATGCATATTCACTTAAATGCAGGGAGAACTTGTCATAATCAAATAGTAGAGCGAGAAGTTATCTATAAATATATGCAGAAAGAAGCTACTTGAGGTTTTTCCTTATTCAGCACTATGAAGCTGAGAATTCAATAGATTCATTCATTCTTTTATACCCTACTGAAATCTGACAGTTTTCAGTGACTTACCAAGTCCACAGTAAAACAAAAGTTAAAACATCCACAGCACAATATGATTAAAATGAATACTGGCAATCATCAATCCCCAATGAAGGTCAATAACAACACACACACGTGCACGCACACACACACACACTAGAACAAGAACTCATAAAGGGAAAGATGGCTCAGTCCTTAGCTTAAGAGATGCTCTCTGGAATGACTCCATCATCAGCCTATTTCTGAAATCCACTAAGTATAAAACTAGTCAGATTTCTGTGAAGAGGCTGTTCAGGAATATCAAGACCACTACAAGAAAGTAACCCTTTCTAATCTATTCCTATCTCACACAAGTGTTGGATGACAATCAGTGGCTGCCTAAATAATCAGTGCATATTTCTCAAACTTGGCTGGTTCCCCTGTCCTCTCATGAGGAGAATTCTTGGAGTTGAAATTTACATATCTTAAAGTTGCCAAGTTTGAGAAACATCAGGCCAATTCTAGTTTGGAGCCAGGATAGTAGTTCAAGCCATATAGGGCCTTACAGGTCAACATCAGCCTTAAACTATTCCCAGAAACCGACTGTCAAACAATGCTGGGCATATACAATCAATATCAATCAACCATTGTTGGAAACTAAAAAGTTCACAGGCTGCTGAATTCTGAGCCATCTTCACTTTTTGGGCAAGTTTTAAGGATAAAATGTATTGTAGTAGTCCAACTGGGTGGGAATGATGGCATGAGTTACTGTAGCTACATTCTCTTGCACCAAGTAGGGTCACAATTGGAACATCAGCCATGGTGAGTAAAGCTCCCTCTAGCTTTGACCTCCAATGCTGGAGCTATGTGTCAAAAAAGACCCACAAACAATAACAATTGAAGCAGATAGTTGCAGGCTAGAAGGAGTTAAGGCTGCTGCACATCAGCATTGCATTGCTGTCTCTCTCTCTCACACACACACATACCCACACACCCACACTGGGGGTGAGGGAGAAGGAAGGAAGGAAGGAAGGAAGGAAGGAAGGAAGGAAGGAAGGAAGGAAGGAAGGAAGGAAGGAAGGAAGGAAGGAAGGAAGGAAAAAAGGTTGATAAAATGGTTGGATTGTACAAATATTTCTAGGACTGTGAATTAAATTGTGAAATATGCACCTTCTACCAGAAACCAAACTCCTAGATTTTAGTCTTTCTACACACACACACACACACACACACACACACACGTGAAAAACACATAAAGAGAGAGTATGTAAATGTACATACATTTACATATACAGTACATATACATACATGTACATATACATTTCTACATACATATATGAAAGTCATACAAAGTACAAGAGCAATTGTTATTCCTATCCATTTGATTTTATTTGCTGCCTAAGGAGATTTGTTTAGGAGTTGAATAGCCTTGGGAATTTCTCATTCCTATTTGTGGAAAAGAATTGTGAATGCTAGTTCACAAATTTGTTCAGGGGAAATCAACACTTTCACTTGGGTGGGGCTGTTCTTTAATAGTATTTTCTTTAATTCTTTATTTATTTAATTCTTTGATTACTTCCAAGAGTGAATATGATTCCTTGATTCTAAAGTGTCAAGGAGAAGGGGAGAATTAAGAATATTGTCTAGAAAAAAAGGCCTTCCAAGCAATATTATATGATCTCTCATTTCTTCCCTGTTTGTCCAACACAACATCTGGCAAAGGAAGTAGTGAAAAAGACTCACATCACAGCTAGACGAGGAACAAATATTCATTGTTTTTTTTTGAGTATCTCCCAATTGGGACAAGCGGAGTCTTCCCTAAGAGCTGTTGTTTGACATGTTAGCAATCTTTTTCTACTTCCCTTGTCATTCTTCAGATATTTTGTCCAAACACAAACCTCCAGATTTGCCCTGAAATTCTACTGTAGGCCAAAATTCACCAGCAACTCTCTGTGGCATAGAAACAGAGTGCTGCATGGAGAGACCTGCAATGTTTTTTAAACAGGAGCCGTATAAACAGCTGCTGGGCCACACACGTTCTGAGATTTGCATGTAGATTCAAGAACAGTAGACATTTCCCATGCTCGTAGTTTCATTTAATAAGAAAAGGAAATCTAAGAGTGACGCCAGCTGTGTATGTTTAAAGAAAGGTCCAACTTGCTGTGCAAGTGGACAATTCTCCATGACCTGAAGCAGCCCTTACACCGAAACTCAAAGTTACTTATCTATTTTAATTCTGGCAATGATCCATATATATTTTACTGTTCCAAAGATATATCTTCCCATAGGGCTTTTTTAAAAGAAAAAAGTGAAACGTTCCAGCAATGTCTATATATACAGCATGTGTATTTGCTTGAATTTATCATTTAGGAAAATTTCCCTTGGAGTCAAGTTGAATGTCTGATTTTCAGAAGCAGAACTGAAACATTTCCTAAAGCTACCAGCTGTGCTTTTATTTGTCATAGAAATCAGACCCCTCCTGCTCTACTTAATACTTCATATGCTTCACCTATTGCATCTCTCCCAGGTTCTTATTCTATCTTCTTACTCGGGCCTGAGAAAATTCCATCAATATATTTTCTCTTGTTTGGTAAAGAGGGTTAGATTATCTTTAATGCACCTTTGTCATTATTGTGATCCTGGCCTCTAATAAAACTATTTAACATGTCTATATCCTCTATTTCTGTACATGCTGAAATTTCGCCTTTGAGATACAGTATCCCAGGTCTAGGTTTGTTTGTGCCAACAATGAGATGGTCTTCATTACTTGGCCTGTAATAACTTTTCTATGTAGTATCTAAACCAAATAGAAGAATGACTTCAATTTTCTTTTCCAAATGCAGGCCAAGTTATTAACCTAGATGCTAGATTCTAGTGGAGGAAAGTCAGAACAATATCTTTTTTCTGCCTCTCTCTAGACTTAATCCTGTTAGAGAGGAAGAAAAGAAAAAGAAAAGTTTTTTTTTAGGAGAAATGATTCACTTGTACCAGGTGAAATTTGCACTAAGAGTGACCTGAAGAGTTCATTGGTAGATATATATCATTGTAAAAACAAGTCCATATACAGAAAAGACCCCATTGAATCCTGGCACACTATCCTGGTAATGATTCAATTTTTACTACCGTTTTTACTTTTAAGACAAAAAGCCAAGAGGAAATAGAAAGGCTCCTATTTCCTCACAACACTGGAGAAATAACTGAAAGGAAACGTTGGATTTAAAAAGTAAAACCTTTCAAAAACCCTAAAATTAAAAAAAAATGTTACTTTGTTTCAATTTAGGGGCTGTGCAACTCCAAAGAAGCTCTGGGAAGATCATATTAAAACACAATTCTAATCAAACAACTGAAAACTAAATATGACCCAGTCACTCAATATAAGAACACATCAAATGTGTGTGGGGTGTATGTGTGGAGGGGAGGTGGTTTTCATCCATCCTACTCCAAAGCCTGGAGGAACAACCAAGTCGTCAAGTGAGAGCCATCCAGATTTTGCTCCAGATGGCAGATGTTCCAAACCGATTCCCAGTCTCTCTCTCTCTCAAAAAAAAAAATAATGATTGTGTATTGTGTGAAGAACACAGGTTTAGCTCCGTTAGCCTGGGTCTTTAATTTTTAACAATTTTTTTTGCAGCCTTGGATAATTTAATTTATTGAAAATTATTTCCCTTTACTGAAATTAACCCAATCTAGCACCAGATACCATTTGCCTGCAGTTTGTGGTTTGAGATTCTGTTTGTTTCAAATCAATTTTGTGTTTAGAGACCACATTTGATAAACGTAGAGAGTAATGGAGAAGTATCACAATGAAAAAAAACTATTAAGATGCCAAAAGCAGTCCCACATTTTGATAGAATGGGGTGAAATGGAATGATTGGTCAACCATATAGAAGACCATAACCATATCTTTTCAAGAGTTGCCATGTTTCCCTGAAAATAAGACCCTGTCTTATATTTTTTGCCACCAAAAAGGCACCAGGTTTTATTTTCAGGGGATGTTATTCATTGACTCACCTCACTTGCGTGCGTTGCCCCCAACCTCCTTTTCGCTGTCAGAGATCTTCAGAAACTTCTTCCTCTGTGGCCGGAAAGCTCTGTTATCGGCTTCAGGGACCTTCAGGAAAGACGAAGGTAAGTAGTAGGGCAGCTCCACCATCCTCACCCTAGCTTAATTTTTACCTTTGCACCCTGGAGTTGGCGGGGGTCTTAATTAGGGCTTATTTTGGGGGTAGGGCTTATATTGGGTGCACATGTAAAAATCAAGCTAGGATTTACTTTTGGGTAAGTTGCAATTTCAGGGAAACAGAGTAGCCTACATTACATTCTTGGAGTGTTCTCCCTCTTTATTGTTAAGGCAGAAACAGCAAGGATGAGAAAACTATAGAAATATTGTGCTAAAAATGTCTGACTCTCATTCAACAACAATAATTTCAAAAATCATTTAAAAATAGGCTTGTGAAAAAATGAGAATTCATCATCCTCTGACCACTTGCTTTTTTAAGCTGAGAGGTTTCTTTGCATGATTTATTGGCAAGCCTGTTTTTTTGTTTTTTGTTTTGGTGGGGGTGTGGACAATTTATTATATACTGATTATGCAGCATTATCAAAGTCTGATGTGTTAATATAGACTAATATAAGGACTATTATTTACATGCATCAGAGCAAGCACTTTTTCAGGTCTATTTACCCAATGAATAAAGATGAGTCTCCTTTTCTCTTTCCATCTAAGTGAGTCAACCTAAACAAATTGTATCAGAAGAGAGAGATAGTAAAACATCCCCTAAAATATTGTGATAGTCACATTTTACAGAACTCTTATAAATTCATGAGCTGACTGCTCTTGTCAATATTAGAGAACTCATCACAACCTCCAATTTCCCCTGATCTTTATCCATATAAGGAAGGAAAGCTGTACAAATATCTGAAATTCTACAGAGTGAAAAAAGTCCAAATTACTTTCAAATTATTCCTGATTGGTTCAATCTGCTAACCATTTTGAAAGTTCAGTTTAAAAAACAAGTCAGTCAAATTTCTTGAATACCAACACCCCATTTGAAGTTTTACATACTGGATGCCAACATTCTTCTTAGATACCAGCTTTAAGGCAACAAATAGAACTGGTAAAGCTTTCCAACTTTTTTCAGAGTTATTACCTTGATGTATGACCACAATTGAGTTCAAGACTTCTGTTGCTGAGTAAGACATTTGTTAAGTGACTTATGCCCCATTTTATGACCTTTCTTGCCAGTTGTTAAGTGAATAACTGCAGTTGTTAAGTTAGTAACACAATTGTTAACCGAACCTGGTTTGCTCATTGACTTTGCTTGGCAGAAGTTTACAAAAAGTGCTCAGATGACCCCAGGCCACTGCAACCATCATAAATATGAATCAATTACCAAGCACCTGAGTTTTGGTCACATGACCATGGGGATGCTACAATGGTTGTAAGCATGAAAAACGGTCATAAGACACTTTTTTTCAGTACCGTTATAACTTTAAATGGTCATTAAATGAACTGTGCAAAGTTGAGGACTAAATGTATTCTACATTTCTCAGTGTATATCATTCAAATATGGCAACCCACCTATCTTAAGAAGCAGTCAAACTGATACTGTGCCTTCTTTTTCTGCGCACCTGACTTAAATGTTTTGGTTAACCACAAATGTAGAACAACATTGTTGTGCTAGCTCAACCTTGAATACAGTTTAAGATGTTTCTGTTAAGCACCCCCCAAAACCATTGTACCAGTATGTCTGGAGTGGGAAGATTAGTATATTCCTGGTTATCCATGAACTGCATTGTGCAGTATGCCTGTTCTCAAATGGCCGTGCTCAAATATTTTGTGTAATAAAGTAGTGAAGTAAGCTTGCACAAAAGCAAAGGAAATTGAATAATACTATATCTGGTGTCTACACAAGTGCAATGGATGCTAAGTCTGAATGGTTCCAGTTAATGTGAGCTTTCACACAATATCTGAAAAATTTGCAGAGCCCACTTTTCCCCCCATTTTATAAACATATATTATTGTTGTGGCCTGTCGGCCGACAGCCCCTCCAGCAGCCAAATCAGAGAAGGAGGCAGCGGTGTGGGAGTCAGTGTCAGCATCAGGGCAACCTGGGAGCAGGCAGAGAGAGAGAGAGACAGAGGTGGAGCCTGGGCCATCTGTCAGCCCTTAGATGGAGAATCAACAACCCCCAGATCTGGAAGTGGTTGATAAAGAAGAGGAGGAACAGCTGGGTCCAATGCCTGACATGGACAGACTTGTTAGCCTGCGAAAGAAACCTTTTGCCAGGGCTGCCAGCATTCCTAATAAAGGCATCTTTTGAGTTCATGTCAGAGGGTTTGTCATGTTTTGGGAGCTGGGTCAGAACAATTATCTTTGATTCTATGTGTCAGTTTTATTGACATACAATGGTTGCTTTATCAGAAGCAATCAGTCTAGTCCTCCTCCTCCTCCTCCTTCTCATCTTTTCCTTTCATTGCTGTTTTCCAAATATTTTATATATTTACTTTTAGAATATTTTTGAATATCATCCAATATAAAAAATCTTGGACAAAATAGAAGAAATATAAAAATTGAATCCAACAATTACATAAATTAAAGCTCAGTTAAAACTTGCATAATCAAAATTATACCTTAAACCAGTGGTCGGGAACAGGGGTAAATTACCCCAAATGGGGTAAAACTGAAAATCCTGGGGGTAATGAGGACGGTCGCACTGGCGCGACCGTTCTCATTACCCCCAGGCATTTTATTTACGACATTCTGTTCACCTTCGGTGAATGCTGCTGGGATCGGGAATCAAGGACACAAATGAGAGAAGGGGAGGGAGGAAGCAACGGAAGCCTGTCCTGCTCTCTGGCTCAGCAGCTTCAGTTTCCTCCCGCCTCATTCCTCTCTCAGTCGCTCTCTCGCTCCTCCACCAGCCCAGGAAGAAACTGCTTCAAAGAAGCCGGGGTGAACGGGCGCTGGAGAAGCTGCGCTCCGAAACCACCAGAAACGAAGGCAGGCAGGCAGAACGGAGGATTGAACCGTGGGCGGCAGGGTGGGGGTGAACGGGCGCTTTGGGGAAGCTGCGCCGACAGGAAAAAGCCACCCTGCCGGCTTCTTTGAAGCAGTTTCTTCCTGGGCTGGTGAGGAGTGAGAGAGCGACTGAGAGAGGAACGAGGCAGACACCTGAGGGATGAGGCTGAGGGAGGGAGGGAGACACCTGAGGGATGGGGCTGAGGGAGGGAGGGAGACACCTGAGGGATGGGGCCGAGGGAGGGAGGGAGACACCTGAGGGATGGGGCTGAGGGAGGGAGGGAGACACCTGAGGGATGAGGCTGAGGGAGGGAGGGAGACACCTGAGGGATGGGGCTGAGGGAGGGAGGGAGACACCTGTGGGATGGGGCTGAGGGAGGAGGGAGACACCTGAGGGATGGGGCTGAGGGAGGGAGGGAGACACCTGAGGGATGAGGCTGAGGGAGGGAGGAGACACCTGAGGGATGGGGCTGATGAAGGCAGGGCCGAGAGGCGAGGCTTCTCAGCCGTCCTGCAGGGACTATCTGTCGCTCAGGGTTGCAATGAGGAGGCATTGGCGTTTCCTGAACTTGGTGAGTTTGCTGGCAGACGTTTTATTACCCGACTAGGTAACAACATCAGATGTTACCTAGTCAGATAATGAAACGTCTGCAAGCAAACCACCAAACTCGACTCTTTCTCTCCTCCCCCCCGTCCTGAAAAAGTGTTTCTGAGTGAAACTGGTCCCTGGCACAAAAAGGTTGGGGACCACTGGTTTACATACAAATAGTGTATGATTTCCTTCCTTTCAAATCAAGGGGTAACGTCGCGTTTATAAATTTTTTGGGGGTAAAAGGTAAAAAAGTTCCCTGACCTGCCTTAATCCTCATCTTTGGCATTTAATGCCTGTTTAAAAAATCTTCATCTTGAGTGTCAGAACCTGAAGGGGCCAAAAGCATATTTGCAAGAAGTATGTATCACAAGGCCTGGGAAGCCACTTACTCTAGAATCTATCTTTGCTCATCACCATTATCAAAATGCTAGCAGGATGATAAGACTTATGATGAGCAAGGTGAACTATACTAATCTGATGGGAAGATATACATTTACTCCTATTATCTTTTCACAACAATATGAAGTCATGGCTGCCAGTTCTTTAATTAGTATTGGCCTTCATACACATCAGGTTCTTCCCAAGAATTTAGGAAATCATAATGTATCTATGTAGAATGTTTGGGTATGTCCTTCAGGGTGCTGATAAATATTAGGACAAGTCCGTACATTTTTCTTTGCAACATTTTTCTGAAATAGTTTACCGTTGCTTTCTTCCTAGGGCTGAGAAAGAGTGATGGGCCCAAAGTCACCAAGTTGCTGTTGTGCTTAATGTGTAACTAGAAGTCACAGACTTCTGGTTTCTACTTCATATTACCTATTCTGACCTCAGAAGATTGAAGCAGAGTTGTACTAAGAGAACAGCATCCATAGGTACATATCATTTTCTCTCTCTCTCTCTCTCTCTCTCTCCCCTATCGTTCTGTCTATCTATCTATCATCTATCTATATCTTAGTGTGCAGATGATGAAGTTGACATGGCTGCACCTAACCAAACATAATCAAGGCTGTCAGTTGGCTAGCACACTAATCTGTTCAGAAAAATATCTGGTAGTAATTTAATTGGTTATGTCATTGTTTCCAATCTCTTTCCCCTCCCCAAATTAAGTTTCTCGGTCAAAAGCAATCATTTATTATTAAAAATAGAGTTCTAAAACAGACTATCTAAATCAAAGCATTCAGGAATGTGAGGCATATTTACACAGCTCTGAAGAAACATAATGGGAAAATAAATTACTAAAGCCATTGAAAAGAATATTCTTAAAAGGCAAAGACACATTACCTCTGAAAATCATGAGTAAGTTTGTACCCGTATATTTAAAGTATTTGGAATCATTTGGCAAGAAGTTCACCCAGGTTCTGATCCATGTTGATGAGGAATCGAAATAAAGAAATCTGGCATTTTACAAAATGTATTATAGTTCTGAAACTCTGAAAACTCTAAAGATCATTAAGCAATTTCATTATAACTTGAAGAAACCAGAAGTGAAAATGGAATAGATTTTATGGAAGCTCCTGAGCTCTGTGAAAAGACTGGCTGTAAAAGTGTTACAAAATTGTTCCTCTCATTCAAAACTATAATGTGCAAAGCAGCTTTTTGCACTCTAGTTTAAGTAGGCTTTTTTTAAATGAATCTAGAGAATACACAGATTCAACTCATTTTACTATCTTCCTGTAAACTGTAAACTTTTTATATTAATAATCCTTTTGGGTTCACCTATTGCCAATAAGCTGAATTGGGATAATTATTTAAATTTCAATAATGCTCCCAAATATCCACCATACTATTGCAGAAGAGAACTGAGGCCCATTCCATAACCAAACATTTAATTGGATGGGTTTCTAATCCTACTTTGTTTCTTTAAAAGGACTACATAGGCTAGCAAAATAATTAAATTCAGAAATAAAACTACAGTTTACATAGGAAAAATCAGAACAAGTCTTTAGATGTTAGGACTTGTAAACTATCCACAATTGTTGTAAACTGTCCAGTGTCACTTGGGTGAGATAAGCAGTGTAAAGGTTAAATTAATTAATTAAAATAACATAAAAATAGATTTCAAAAATCATTCAGATGACATACTGTGGTCCCTGAATAAAAGCACCTTTCTTTTATTCACTAAAACAGAAAAGCCTAAGCCTAAATATCATGATATGGCTGCTTTAATGAATTCAATAATTAAAACAACCCATCTTTAATATGCCTTTTAAAGTAGCTCATTGTTGTTCAGATTCTCATAGAAACCCAAGAATGGATTTGGCCACCTCAGTGAAGAACAGAGAGGTGCTAAACTTGCGAAAACTTGGATGTGCTTATTCAAAATTAGCATAAAGATTACCTTACATTATAGCTATTTATATTTTATTTTTTATATTTTTTTAAGATTTAGGATTGAGGTGCTAAGGCAGGAACTGAACACATTTTTATACAAATATTTATGTATAGGCTGTATGATGTATAAAGGAATTGCAGTTGTATTTCTGATAGTATAGTAAAGACAGTATAGCTGTATAGACTCTACAGTTGCCCAATGATCCTAATAAAATTGGTGGCTGCTTTAAAGAATTGCAGATAGATGCTACTTTCATACCCCTGGATGTATTGAAGCACATTTATGAAGCTAAATCCCAGTCATAAATAATGCAAATTATAAATGTATAAATAAAGTGTAAAGTACGCAGTCCTTTCAACAGTTCCAAGAAGGCTCCACACCATTTTGCACCACTCAGGTGACCCTGATGCCACAGATAAACTTCCAGATGACCTTAATGACCTGATAACAGAATGCAAATGACCAGCTGTCTGCAAGGAGTATAAATCCTTCCATTCCCCACCATCCAGTCAGAGCTGAAAAAGCTTATTGGATGAGAAGTGAAACATCTTCAAAGGAAAACCAGAAAGTCCAGTTGCCTCTTTTTTTAAAAAAAAAGTACCCTGGGGCACCTGGATGACTGAGAATCTCCATAAACAGATGAAGATGTTATTTAACTAAATTAAAAACACAAAATGAAAACAAAAGAGGCAATCCTGCAATAACCCTCCGCCCACAAAAAATGAAATGTGCTTGCTAATATGTCTGACTTCTTGGGAGGGAGGGATTTGGTACAATGGGAAAAATTAAAACATATAAATCTTTTAGCATGATTAGAACCTGGCCAAGTTTACAGAAACAATGTTTTCACACACATTCTAGTAAAAAAAAAAAATCTATAGTAAATCAAATCTGAACACTGCATTTTTAACTAAACATATATTTTGATTTCAAAAAGTTGATGCTTGAGACTTGTTTCATTTAATGTGTGAAAATGGTCTTAGAAGCTTTCCCACTAACGCAGTCCCCCATTACCCAAATGAGAGAACACTTTTTGATTGTTCACAGAAGTTTAAAAGGGTGCACACAACGGGTGAGTACAAATCAACAATTTTTAATGATTTATCAGGGTAATCTGGAGTAGGAACAAAGATATAGAATAAAGGAAAAGACTTTTCAATTCACTGGTTTTTCAGTGCTGTTGATGAAGTGAAGTGAAGTGAAGTGAAGTGAAGAGAAGAGAAGAGAAGAGAAGAGAAGAGAAGAGAAGAGAAGAGAAGAGAAGATCAGCCTTTTTAGATTTAATTTCAGACAGACAAGAAATACTAAGACTCTGAGCTACAGATGCTGCAGACTACTGAAGACAACTTCTAAAATAATTTGTAGTTAAAGGTGGAGAACAAGAATGAATAAAAGTAAGAAAGACATAAAGAAGGAAGCCCATCACTGAGCTTCTTATAGATTTGAGTATGGCATGGTTTTGTTTCTAGTGACAAATACATTTTTTCCCTTATCATATCAACAAACACAGGAAAACAGTAAATACTGTCCCCACTTCCTCCCAAGTTACTATGTGGACATGGATGCATTGCTTTTTGTGTGTGTTCTTTCTTTAATGGAGGAACTGCTTATCCATCTGACACATCGTAGGAGCTGTCAGTCAGACAAGTTCCTTTAAGGGTTGTATTTTAAAACAACCTTTTCAGATCTGATGGGGAAAAGATAGCAGAAATTCCAACAGATATAGATACTGCTCTGCACAATGTGAATCAAACATACATATGTAAGGCTGTGCATGTCTGTATTCATAATAAGAGCAATAATAACAATAAAAATAAATCAATCCGCTGTAGGATGAAAGTCTTTTTGTTATTGTTAACCAGATTCCTATATTTCAGATAGACAGTGTATAAATTGAATAAATAAATAGATAAATCATTATTTTAAAAAAATGGAAGAGAAAAAAGTGGGAAAACCATAATCTAAAACAAATTGCTTGGAAGTCCATTTCCCTGCTCCTTTTTAGAAAAAAAAAAAACCTGAAAAATAACACACAATACAATGCTTTTCTGCAGATGAGGATGTTGATTTTTATTTTATTTTTACTACACTTTATATACTGCTCAATCCCATAAGACTTTATGAAATTTCAGATAATTGAAACATTGGAATAATGACAGAAATATTCAAAATTAATCATAACCTGGGCAAATACAATTCTTGATGTCTTAACAAGCTGCAAAAACTAAATATATAATCAAGAAAATAACATAACACTTATCCATCTAAAGTAGGAGTGTCCAAGCTTGGCAAATTTAAGACCTGTTAATTTCACTCCCAGAATTCCCCAGCCATGATCCCTGCTCTAAAATTATGTAAACACTCATGTTGGTCCCAAGCCCCAAACATGACCATTACAAGTTCAAACCACGTAAGTTCACATTCCAGCTTCTGAAGTGCAATGCCAAATACTTTAAGGGAATTGTCATCAAGCTCTATTCATTATTCTGAGAAATATCCAATATATAGAAAACACTGTTTGGAATTCTATTATTCCCAATTCAAGGTCAAAAGAAACTAATTCCATAACTTTTAGACCAATTTTTCTATTGATTGGATCAGGACAGAACATTCATATTTGGTCTTCTAATGGCTGCATAAATAATTAATAGCATTTTTATCGACTTCCTTCCAATTTGTCTAAAAATAGGTTCTTGGCTTAGAACCCTGAACTGATTCTTCTGAAGCTTCTAACCAGATAGAAGGGATCTTGGGGTAAAAATGAGCCCTTGCAAATTGAGTGTAATTAACATTAAAAATGAGCCTTGTGCAAGTTGAGTATAATTAACACTGTAATTCTATTTACTGGTAAATAGAATTAAGATTCAGTCCTTCACCCCTTAAACTTATGCCATTTACACTTACAATGCTTATAGTTCCTCTTGTGGTCTGGACTTTCAATTATTTATACATTCAGTTACGATTACTGTAATAGTGTGAAAGCTATATATATGGAACTGTCACTAGCATTCATTATTCCCACCTAAGGTTGATTACACCCAATTGGTTTTTTTTGCACAAAATTGTCCATGTTGTGTCACATTAACTAATATTATAGTAGGTTGAAATATTAGCTTTTTGGGATCTTAATATTTAGCCCCATTTAAACAGAGGGATCGATTCCTATCAAGATGTGATCTCCAAACCTAGAACAAAGTTTTTGCTTCCAAAGTTATAGCAAGAACATCTGCAACTATCCATTTCCAGATAGTTCGCAGGAGACAATTCAGAAACTAGAACTGATAATATAAGATATTTATGACTTGCAAAGGGCAGCGTAGCAAATGACAACATATGCAAATGATCTAGGTCAAGGGTGTCAAACTCACTGCATCATTTTGCCAGCACGTGACGTGTTGTGATATTTTTCCCATTCATGGAGCTGGGGTGGGCTTTTCCTGTGCGTGATGCATCCAGCCCATGGGCCACCAGTTTGACACCCCTGAACTAGGTAGCATCTTACACAATTGCATCATTTGTGTAAGAATATCATGATGCATGGCTCATAAATTTGACATCATCACAGTTTGCTAGAGATAGTCCTAATTTCCAACCTGGATTACACCTTATGGTTAACTGGAGATACGTTTCTTCCTCTGCTGGACTTCATCATGAAGAAGGTCATTCATTCATTCATTCATTTAAATGTATATGCTGCCAACTTCAGTGTCAAACAACTCTTTTATTTAGGCCATCAAATACAGCTGTATAACAGCTAAAGGGCTTCAGGTAGAAAGCACTGATAAGACTATGGTGTCTTTCTGATTTATCTTGCTGGAATCAATATCTTGATATATATTTTTAAGTGGAATGTGGATAATTTTGCGTATAAACATTGGGTACAACTAGAAAACCATTATCTGGCTCCTTTAAAACCTGGCAAATAAATACTAATTTTAGCCAACACGTTTATTTTTCCTGTTCTAAAGGCTGTAAAAATATATTTGGAAGGTTTTTGCATAAAGGCCAAAATCAACACTGGTTCTCATGAGAAATTTATCCTTTGGGATAACTCAAATTTAAAAGTGGTAGCTAAAAGACTTTTTTGTTTGTTTGCAAAATTTGGCAGAGAATGGAATTACCTTAAACAAAGTCTTTTGTAAAGGTTTTAACCACTGCCAAAAGATTTTCTAAAATTCTAAAATGCTAAACAGCAAGACATCCAATTAAAACAATTTGTTGCTCTCTCATTTTTAACCTTGGCAGTTAACCTTGGCAGTCTCTGAAACATATAAATTATTGGGGATATTGGCCTGAAGGTTTTGGCAGAGCCCAAGACCACAGTTCAGATATATAAACAACTGAAGAGTATCTCTAAGATAAAAATAGATAATGTACAATAACCTTAGCCTAAAGAACTGGAATATCCTATTTAACAAATCAGGGGTATCACATTTTAAATGCTGTCATATACTTGCCATGTGATCTTGAGATGAGTGTAACTCATAAATATTTGTTTTCATTTTTACTGAACATCTCAAGCATTATTTAAGACAGCCTTGCCTTCAAATGTTTCATGTTGGAGATGTGTAAATTTGAAGATTAAATTTGAAGATTTAAATATGATTTGGGCTTGTTCATTAGTTGCCATGTTTTAAAATGTTATATTAATACAAAATAGTAAGGTATTAAGACAGAAAATGTTTAAAAATGTAAATTTAAAGATAAAAAAGATAGTGATCATCTGGAGTTTGTTGATCCAGGAAGACCTTTATCCAGGAACATCCAAGGTATAAGGGGAGGAAATTTTAATATGATTTTAAAAATTCTATAATAATACACCACCCCAGAAATAAAATCCTGGACTGAAGTATTGAGGTCCCTTTTATCCTTTCGACACAATGCAACAACTAGCCAATATGATCTACATTATGGTAAAGATTTAATTCATATTTTTTAAAAATGACCTGTTTCATGAGATGTCACTACTTTATGCCTACAGTACATTTTGCTTTGCTTTGTTTATTAGTTATATGCTGACAGCAAATAAAATAGAAAAAAGAAAAAGAAAAAATGACAAATCTTCCATAGTGCCACTAATTGATTAGTTATTTGCTAAAATCTTATTTATCCGGACAGCTTCCCGCTCTTACAAATTATTAAAACAAACAAACAAACAAAAGGAGATGAAATTGCATACACATGGTTTGAGCCTTTAATGCCATCAATAGATGTGTTTCTTTGCCTTTCTGACAGCAGTGGTGCGGAGACAGTGGGGAGGAGTGTGAAAAATTGCCATGTTTCACAGCTTTAAAACATTGGCTCTGTTGTCTGGTATAATTGAGTCAACAGTCTGCTGGGCTTCTTCCAACCACTTTGACAACTGTACGCTCACAGCCACCAGTAAATTAACTGGACTGCACATTTACTAAAGGTCCCTGTATACAGAAGTTGCATTTCCTGTCCTTTTGGTCAAAAGTAGTAATAGGCAGTAAAATGCAATGGATAGTTCCTGATCCAAGTCACTTGCTCTATTGTAGCTCAGCCCTGGGGGTGTTTTTCTTGGCATATCTTTCAGGGAAGCTTTGTTCCAGGGTGTTTATACTGCAAACTGTTCACATTCTTTGAGATTAAAAGAGAGCAGCTGGGGAAAAAAGATTTGTTTCACAATGTGAAAAGAAAGGAATTATAGTGATCATTTTTAAAGTCTTGAATGTCCAAGAAAACTTATGGGGGGTGTTATGAATTTTAAGATTCTAAAAAAGAAAGAGTTATCTTTTCCTCCAAAAGCTAGTTTACCAGTAATTACTGCAAAACAGCTAAGATTACCCCACTGTTAAAGTACAAAACCACATGCAAGTTGAATCAAATTTAGAGACTGGTCATCTCACTCACAGAATAAATATGACCTTGAAAAGTGTTATTACAGCTCTTGTTACCAGCATTTACAGTGAATGAAACATTGAGAGATCTGAAAAACCAGGTTAGGGACAGATTATCATGGAGAAGATCTATGAATGTGGTCATCATGTTGCAACAGTGAGGTAGATACCATCAGCTTTCCCATTTTACACAGTTATGGTCAAAATATTACATCCTACACTTATATATACTTTAAGAATATTTTTTTCAGCCATGCTTGAAATGCTAAACTTTTCAAAGCTATTGAAAAGAATAAGATGTGCTAGGTCCAGATATTTGCTGTCTGGACTGTCTTTAATCATTGATGAATATATGTACAAATGACAAATCCGAGAACTGTTTTAAAATTGCTTTGATGGATAAAAAGGACCCTGAGCTATAGGATAGAATTCTGTTCAGCCAAGACTTTATGTAATGCAGCACTAAGTAAATTATCTTTTGAACCATGTAGATCAAATGAAGTTTTAAGGATTATTCAGATAATCTAAAAGAAGGATTTTGAACCTTCTGAAAAAGCAAATTATTCAATGAATAAGGCCATCAATGGCTATATAATATCAACAATTTTTTTTGAAGGAGTACCACACATTTTTATTTCCCTATGGCATTTTTCATTATTAATTAATTATTCATTATTAATACCAGTTATTAAAAGTTATTGAGAGGAGACTATAAGAGTGATGCATGAAAGGTTTAAGAATACAATGATGCCATATGTTAACAAATATATCAATAATACCACAAAGATTAGTCTCAGCCTAGTTTCTTTCCAACCCAAGGATTTTGGTTCTATGTTTCTTGTTCTGTTGTAAGAAATCTTGACAAGAGCTTCTTTTGAATATCCTACTAGAAGGTGTTTCAATACTTTATAGATTTGGAAATTAGAACAATTGGGAAGCTTCAAGGAAAATATAACAAAATAGCAGGGTTGGAAGGGATCTTGGGTAGAGATGGTATTCAGCAGGTTCTGACCAGTTCTGGAGAACTGGTAGTGGAAATTTTGAGTAGTTTGGAGAACTGGCAAATACCGGCAAATAACCGGTTCTGAATAGCCCCGCCCCCATCTATTCTCTGCCTCCCAAGTCCCAGTTGATCAGCAGGGACTTCTTTTGTTGCCCTGCACAGGAGAATGGAGCTGGAAAGCAGGTTAGTGGGGTGGGGTGGGGAGGGAATGGGGATTTTGCAGTAACCTTCCCCTGTCATGGCCACCAAGCCTCACTATGCCCACCAAGCCATGCCCACAGAATCGGTAGTAAAACAATTTGAATCCCACCACTGATCTTGGGGATCTTCTAGTCCAACCCCTGCTCAAATAGTTGTCCAATCTCTTTCTTAAAACATCCAGTATTGGAGTAACCACAACTTCTGTCGGCAAGTCATTCCACTGTGAATTGTTCTCACTATCAGGAAATTCTTCCTTGGTTCTAGGTTGCTTCTCTCCTTTATTGGTTTCTATCCATTTTTTCTTGTCTTGCTTTCTGGTGCTTGGAGAATAGATTGATCCCCTCTTCTTAGAGGCAGCCCTTTAGATATTAAAATATTGCTACCATGTCACTCCAGTCCTTCTTTTCATTAAACTAGACATACCCAATTCCTTCAATTTTTCTTCATATGTTTTACTCTCCAGTTCCTGACTATACTGCTTATGAAATACGCTTTCACTAGGAATAGACAAAAGTAGGTTGGAGGGAATCTACCAAGGATTTTCCGTAGTCTCAAGGTTCACCAGCCAGAGCCTACACCCCCAAAATGGAGGTTGAATTGTTAAGGGAATGTGAGCTAAGACATTTCCTCAAAGTAAGAGGACTACAAGTAGCTCACTGTTTTTCTACTCACAAATCCATTATTGGATACTCCATACTTCTTTGTTTCAGCAGTATAATTAGGGACTCATTATATTACTGCTGAAGCTAAACAAGAGGGAATGAGAAAGCCTCATGGATCCACTGCAGTTCTCTTAACAATTCAGATTCTACTTTTGCTGCCTGTCCTGTTTGGTAAAGCATAGGAACATTGCAAAATGTATTGTTCCTGTTTAGCATCATAAATAAGTTGTCACTGGGGTTCTCAAGCTTGTTTTAGCAATAACCTTTCCTACCCTTGTCCCTACCTAGAAAAATAAAAATGAAAAGAATTATTTGAAAAGCAAATAAACAAACAAGTGGTTTCAAAGGAAAAGGCAAGGATCAGATAAGTCTGCAAGTGACTGTTAAAGATGCCTTCGCTAGTTACCCAGACAACCAGCAAAAAGGGAGGAACAAAGAAGATACAATTAAGTACCAATGTAGAAAATGGCATAAAATGATTTTGATATATACAATTCTTTTCCCAGCCCTGTTCCTATGTTATTGTGAACATTTCCAATTAAGCTAGACAGGAAACATAATCAGATGAACTAATTCTACTTTGCTGTAAAGCTACATTAACAGAATCTTGCAAGTCTAAAAGTGCAGATCTTCCACTGTCTCCTTGACAGTCTGAGAAGTTGGGAGTGTCCCTTCTGAACCTCTTTCCTCATCCATTATGCAGCTAAGGCTATGCTGTCTTTTATCTGACCTTTCCCGAGGCAGTATCACTTCACCCCATTTCTCAAGATCTTTCTCACATACCATTACAATTACGTATACATTAGCACGGTACCCTTGTTTCGCTATGAAACTATGTGATCGGGCAAGTTTTTGGGGATGAAAATAATGGGAAAAAATTGTGCCTCTGCCTACCAGCATCCATCGGTATTCATTTGGCTAGTATCCTGTCAATGTGTGAGACAGTTGAGGCCTGTTTGGAAAGTAAAATAGTATTTGCTGTGTGAGCAAGAAGACAGTAAGGAGCCTAGGTGTGGCTTAGCTCAACTGTTCTGTGGTAAAGCTGTTTGTTGCTGTGAAAGTAAAACTGAAACTGAAACTCTGCTCCTCTGCTTGTGTTTTGCATTTGGAAGAGATTTTTTTTTCAGGTGGGGAGGGGGAGTAGAACTCCTTAGCATCAGAGTGTGTTAATAATAATATAGGAAATACTAATGGTCTGATGGTCATTTTGAAAAAATCTTTTCTTAGTGAGCACCTAAAAACCAAGAGAAACATACATGCCAAGTTTGTAGGCTTTACGGTTCTGGAGACTTTGTGATGATGCATGAGTGCTTTTTCGCTTTTGTGTGTGTGTGTGTGTGTGTGTGTGTGTGTGTGTGTGTGTGTGTTACATATAATATAATTTAAATAGCCATGTCTTCTTTTTGTGTTTTCAGAAATCAATTGTTTTGTTGCTCCTCACTGACGGACTGTAGATCATGACTGTCCGCGACTATGGTCTGTGCTCTTTCATTGGAGAGCCCCAGTCATTGCGATTAGGGGCTGAAGCTGCCTTGGAGGGGCGGCGGAGTAAGGGGAAGCCACCAGCCAGGTTGAGGGGAGCCGCATCTCCGCTTCTGGGCTTGGTCTTTTTCCCCCTGAAGACGACTGAAGCGGTGGTCCAAAATGGCCACCCGAAGAGGAGGACTCAGCTGGAATAAGATTTGTGCAGGAGTGAAGAAAGAGGTGGATAACATCTGAGCCGGGACAATTGGGCAAAACAACCAAACAAAAAGTACCCCGGGATTAAGGTAACATTGAACTTTTAAGAAAAGAAAAGTGAGTGGCAAAAATGCAAAGGGACAGGAAAAAAATAAGAAAATAATTTTGACAGCTAAGTGGGGCTTCGAACTGGGAAAGGAAGAAGCTGGAATTAAAGACTTAATTAAATTGGATTAAAATATTTTGGCAATAAATAGGCATAAAATAAAGCTGGACTTCAGATTGTCAAAAATAATAATAATAAAATTTACAAATTGGAGACTGGATTGCTCTGGAATATTGACATTCGAAAAACCCTAAATAATAAAATAGGGGAAAAAGGTGAAGACTTTGTATAACGGAGAGTGTCATCTTCTGGATAAAAATTTAAATTCAAACAAAAGGGAAATCATCCTGTTTCTGTATGAACTTGTGTCGATATAATGTTAAATAAATATTGAAACAAAGTAAGAATCTTATAAAGTGAAAGCTGAACCAGAACAAAGAAAGAAGCAAGGAAAGACTGACTGCGGGATTGATTGATGTTTTTGGTATAGACCCTGGGTTGGAACAATTGAGAACTTTAGAAAACTTGAAGAAGAAAGAAGGAAAGTAAAAGTGTTTTTTGTGGACTTTAACTATTATAAAATATAAGAGTGTGTAATGATGATATCTCTTCGGGAATTAAAAATGGAACTTAAAAATATGAGAGAAATACTACAGGAAAGAGGCGAATCACTTTGTTCTGTGTTAGAAAAAATGGAAATGGTGATTGAAGAACAAAAAGAAAGAACTTCAGAGGAGAAGGAGTCGGCTCAAGGAGAAGCCATCTTAAATAGACAATTAACACAAAGAACACTACAAAGACAAGGGGAAAGAAGGAAGGCTAAAAAGTTGAGATTTTAGAAGGTAATCAAAATCAGGAGAGGTAGAAAGATGCAGCAGAAAAGGGGAAAGGAAGATATCAAGAAAGAGAGGGATATAAATTGGAATGAGAAAAGATATGGGAAAAAGAGGGGGAGGAGAGGCAGTAAGAAACAGGTGCAGGAAATAAAGAAACAGGGAAATAGTAAAATGATGAAAAGAAACTGTTTTTTTTTTTAGAGATAATGGTTGATGAATTAAAAAGGGGATTCTGCAGGGTGACAAGGGGTAACAAGAATATATTTGCAATTAAAAAATACTTAGAAAATAAGGTAATATAGATTATTAAAGGAGGGATAGATACTGATAACTCTTATTAGATGAATATACATTTTTTATTTTTATCTTTAAAAGAAAAGTTAAGGTTTATTGAAGAAATTGTAATAATTGAAATGAATGTGAAGATGTTTAAAAATGAGGTCAATATCAGTAACCAGGAATTAAATAATCATTTTTTCCCTATTACCTTTTTGAAATTAGAAATAAAATCGGGGGGGGAGGGGAATATATTGCGGAATCCAAATGAAAAGATGTAATGATTATTATTGTAACTACTTAAAAATAAAGGTTTATTGGGAATTAAGATGAGGGAATAAAGGTATATTTTAATCACTGAGGTTCACACTCAAAGCAGTAAAAGGGGGGAAACCTAAGTTTGTTTCTTTTTCTCTTGTGTTAAAACTTGTATTAATCTAGAATTTATAGAAAAAATGTGTGATGAAAAGAAAATATGACAGATTAAAAAACTATTTAAATTAATAAGCTAATACAGACTATTAAAAGGAAGGAGAGACGTTGGTAACCTTTTTTTTATTAGGCAAACATATATTGTTATTTTTATTCTTAAAATAAATATTAAAGGATTATATTTGAAATAATTGAAATGAAAGAATGTTTGGATTGAGATTAAGGTAAGAGATTAGGATTAATAGGCTTGTTTTTCTCTTTTCTGAAAATTTGGAATGGAAAAGGTAATAATAGAATTAAGTACGCATATATGAATGTATAATTATTGTCATATTTGTATGTAAAAGTCATGATCCAGAAACATGTTGTCCACTAAAAAGAGTCTTTTGTTTTTATGTGAAAAATTGAATAAAACTTGTTTTTTTAAAAAAAGAAAGAAATTGTTTTGTTCAGAATTAAGTATCTCATGAACCAGAATTATTCATTTCTATTCATATTAGATATATTTATGCCAAAAATCTTACTGTAAAACTGTAGAAATAATGTCAACTCTGAAAACATATATATCTGTATATCGATCCTGTAGGGTTTTAAAGGTAATAACTACCACTTTAATTGTACCTGGAAGAACACCAGCAAACAATACCACTCATGAAGCTGTAATGTCATCTCCTGAAGCATGCTCATTACTGTCCATGCCACTATGGCTACATTCTGTACCTGGTGAATTTGAACAGTGTTCAAGGGCAGCCCCATGTATTGCAGTAGTTCAACCATGAGGAGACTATGGTATTCATGACTATCCACCAGTTTTAAATAGGAGGAAGAAAGCGATAAACTCTTGAATTCATCATATTCTTGCACTATTTTTAAAATTAAAAATCTTTAATAGTTTTAATCAGAATAGTATTGGACAGGAGTTGCATTTGTAGTCACACTGCTGTTCGGAGACCATTAATCTTCCCAAAAAAAATTAAATGGAAGATAAGTTTGACCATGTGAAGAAAATAAATGAAATTCCCACCCTATTGTATTGAGGATATATCCTGAAGGAGTATTTTGTTTTGTCTTGTACTCATCCTGTTATAGATGGACAAGCGAAACATCCACATTCATCTGCAAAATATCTTTACTGTAATCTTTACTTATGTGTCATCTTTTCCAACTAATTTTTTATCATATGCTAAATAAGTAATACACTTTCATACCTGTATGAAGCATTGAAACTATACAATACACACTTACATGCAAATATAGATAGAACCCTTCCTCCTTCCAAGATGTTCCTTTTAAAAACACTAAATCTCCTTCTCGATGACCTCCTTCTTGTTCAATTGCCCTGAATCAAAGATAAACACCTTCATTTCCTTTCAATCCAGAACTCATCTCTAAAGCTGGCAAATGTTCTTCAAATTTTGCTATGGATTGTTTTCTTGTATATCTTTAAAATTTTCAAAATCAGGTTCCCATGAGCAGAATCTCTCTTCCATGTCTGTTGTCATAAATCTACTCTATGTGGGTAGCTTTGCTTTATTGAAATCAGGCTCTCTTGCAGAGAAGAGCACTTTCCCAAAGACTTTCTCAACAACATATAAAAATTAAGTCTGTACCTGATTTCAGATTTTTTCCAAAAACTCTCCCCGATGTTCAAAAACAGTGGAAAGCTTCCTACTCAAAGTGTTACTGTGACAACTTACTTTTTAGCAGCTTCTTTGGTTTACATGTTTAAATTCAAGAAGGTTGAACATCAAGTCATCCTATTTATGTATTATAATTCTCCAAAAAATGTCCATAGATATAAACTCATATATATTTCATAACATAATCAAAATTAGCAAATAGTAGATATCATCCCAGTGGTGCCTCCAATTTATGTAGCCCTTATTAAGTGCACAGTTTCCTTGAAATGAAATCACTGCTTTCCTCCCCTAGTTATATAAATATTGAAGTAATTTGGACACAGTAATAAAGACAAGTAATTGAGTTTCCTTTAGAACCAAAAAGAATATGTGAAGGAATAAAACAACACACAGCTAAACAAATTTCCCTGAATGAATCTGTCTTTAAAATCCAAGGATGCGTTATGTATTGGGGCTCAATCAGTGGTGGGATTCAAAGTTTTTTTTGCTTCCTGTTCTGTGGACGTGGCTTGGTGGGCGTGGCAGGGGAAAGATACTGTAAAATCTCCAGTCAGGGGTGGTATTTGCTGGTTCTCCAAACTACTCAAAATTTCCACTACTGGTTCTCCAGAAGTGGCCAGAACCTGCTGAATACCACTTCTGGGCTCATTCCTGGTCACAACTGTGACTTTTAGAAGCCATTTGCTGAGTCCCTTCTCTGTTATCTTTAGGTTCTTTATGGCCTGCCATGCTTTTCCTTTTTTTTAATGTAATTCCCCCCCTCAGATTGACAGTAGGTCTTCAAGGATCAGGAAAGTTTGTTTCCTCGTTAACTTCTTTTTTCTTTCCCAAAGGTGCTTTTTTAGGAGGCAAATGGAATTTCTTGTTTTTTTTCTTGTCCAGTTGCCTCCTGAAAAAGCACCTTTGAGACAATCATGACCTGGTGACTGAGAATCTCCACAGAGACTGACTGACTGACTGACTCTCCTCTCTCTCTCTCTCTCTCTCTCTCTCTCTCTCCCTCTCCCTCTCCCTCCCCTCCTCTCTCTCTCTCTCTCTCCCTTATCATCTTACTCCTTTTATCAAACCTGCAGCAGTTTCATTCTTAGAACATTCCTTCTCTCATGAAAACAGCATCCCTCCTCCTTTACTTTTATATTTATTTATTTGTTTGGCAAAATTTAGCTTTTCCTCAGATTTTTCTATGATTAATCTCTGAAGGAACATCTCAAATCAGTTGCCTGGAAACTTTAAATTGCAATTTTACCAAGTCATTCATCAAGCTTTCTCTATAAACTACAATGTCACCCAGGCACTGGTACGAACATGGAGACGATGGATCAAATCTGTGTCTGTTCTTTGTCATTTTTATATTTTCTAAATTACTAAATCTGCATTTTTTGGATTAATCTTTTACATTTTTAAGATGGTGCAATGACCGAGTTACCTTAAGTACAACTTTTCACAAAGTATTCATTTGCATATTTCCTAACCCTGATCAAAAACTGAAACATCCATGAGAGATTTTGTGCCCTCTGCAAACAATATTGAAAGAAATGTTGCCACAATGTGAGAGTAATTTGCCTAGTACTTACTGATAGCCCTAATATCCTGAAAAATAATGTTAAAATATTTAGATTCTTACAAAAGAATGTATTTTCCCAGTAATATCAACCCAACCCACCAGGGCAGGGAGGTACAGAATGCTATAGGTCCTCTCTCGTAAGGTGATCCATTTAGTGGGCCTTCTCTGTGGTACCTTGCCTCCCTATGGAACATTATTCCTGCAGAGATAAGATTCGCCCCCCCCCCCCTTTGACACTCTTTCACAAGGCCCTGAAGATCTGGTTCCTGATCCCAGAGTGATATGGAACCCATCAAGTAGCTCATCTAATTGTTGTCACCACAGGGATGGATGATTATTGCTTTCCTTATTGGGTTTTTTTTCTTTGTAAGAGCTACTGAGACAGTAAGTTGGGTGGCTATCTAAATGTTCTAATGAATAAATAAACACTATCATTCCATAACAAGGCATCATCTTATGATGATGTGTGATCTTCCTCCTCTTCCTCTGTAACCTGGCATTCAGAAATGTGTTTCTGGAAAAAAACAACTCTTCCAGTTTTGCTACAGGTAAAATCTAATGCAAGTATAGGAGCATGTTGGATGGTATAAGGAAAGGTTTTTTTGTTTCCCCTTTAAAATTCCTCTGCAGCTTTTCTTTAAAAATAAACTTTGAATTTAAAGATAGCAAAATTTTAACAATAATTTCATGTCTGAAGATGTGTTTCCATGTATTCCCTCATATGAATTTTGTTCCCAAAGCATATGAAACTTCTTGCTTTTATTTCTAATCAGAGATCTAAATCCTATGATCTGTCTTAAGGGATACAATCCATATGTTGACTCAAGGAAATCAAAATACAAAAGAAATATCTGGAATCAACCCTTAATTGACCGAACTCTTATTGTAGAAAACTGAGATGAAATGGCAATCTTGGCTTTTACCATCTTATTTTTAAACTGCGAAGTGAATTGTGTAAGTGTGTACTATATAAATATTCTGATGTTGTCCTACATTTATTGATGTGTTTAGAAGCTCTAGAAATTGCAACACCCAATGAGCAAACAAGCAATACCAGAGCAGCACTCAAAGAGCATGCAGCATTGCTTGCAGATACCATAATGACCTCCTGATCTAAGACAATTGATGGGGTCTTTGGTAGTTTATTTATTTATTTTATTTATTTATTTGATTTGCCAATTGTTTACAAGATAATAAGTATAAGTGTATACATAGTTGTGAATACATGAAATGGGTACATATAAGAAAAATAAAAGAATAAGAGAAACAATAGGACAGGGACGGTAGGCACGTTGGTGTGCTTATGCATGCCCCTACAGACCTCTTAGGAAAGGGGTGAGGTCAATAGTAGACAGTCTAAGGTTAAAGTTTTTGGGGTTTGGGGAAGAGACTACAGAGTCGGGTAGAGTATTCCAGACATTGACCACTCTATTGCTGAAGTCGTATTTCCTGCAATCAAGTTTGGTGCGGTTTACTTTGAGTTTGTATCTATTGTGTGCTCTTGTGTTGTTATGGTTGAAGCTGAAGTATTCATTGACAGGTAGGACATTGCAATGTATGATTTTATATACCATGCTTAAGTCAGACCGAAGACGGCGTAATTCAAGGTTTTCTAGTTCTAGAATTTCAAGTCTGGTGGCATAAGGTATTCTATAACGAGTAGAAGAGTGGAGAACTCTTCTTGTGAAATATTTCTGGACTTTCTCAATTGTGCTAATATCAGATACGTAATGAGGGTTCCAGACTGATGAACTGTATTCGAGTATTGGTCTAGCAAATGTTTTGTATGCTCTGGTTAGTAGTGTGATATTACCAGAGAAAAAGCTACGTAGGATTAGGTTAACAACTCTTAATGCCTTTTTGGCTATGTAGTTGCAGTGGGCTCTAGCACTTAGATCATTAGAGGTGAGTATTCCAAGGTCCTTTACAGAGCTTGGGTCATCAACAAGATCTTGACTGTTCAGCTTGTATTTTATTTTCTGATTTTTTTGCCAATATGTAAGACAGAGCATTTATTTGTTGAGATTTGAAGTTGCCATTTGTTTGACCATTCAGATACATAGTCAAGATCTTTTTGTAGGGTAGCAGTATTGTCTGTGGTATTGAACAGCTTTACATCATCAGCGAAGAGAACGCAATTTCTCTTAATATGATCACAGAGGTCGTTTATGTAGAGTATGAAGAGAGTTGGTCCTAGAACACTGCCCTGGGGGACACCACTATTGACAGGTACTGGATTTGATAGGACGCTCCCGATTTTGACCATTTGTTGTCTGTTTGACAGGAATGCTTCTATCCAGTTATTCAGTTGTCCAGAGATACCATAGGATTTTATTTTTAGGAGTAGTTTGTCGTGTACCACTGAATCAAAGGCTTTACAGAAGTCTATGTAGATTGCGTCTATTGCTTTGCCCTGGTCGAGTTGTGTCATCCATATGTTTTTGCAGTGTAAGAGTTGCAGATTACAGGATAGTTTTTTTCTGAAACCAAATTGTTTATTGGAGAGTAGGTTGTTTGTCTCTAAGTGGAGGATGATGGATTGGTTAATAATTGATTCCATGACTTTACAGGTGACGCAGCATAAGGAGATTGGCCTGTAATTTTCAACTAGGCTTGGGTCTCCTTTTTGAAGATGGGGATGACTGTGGCTTGTGACCATAGGTTAGGCAAGGAGCTGGTCCTGAAAGATTTTTCAAAGATTATGCTTAGAGGTTTGGCTATGGCAGTGGATAGCTTTCTTAAGAAGTAGGCACATATTCCATCCGGTCCAATAGATAGAGATGGTTTTAGATTGCGTAGTGATTTTTCAACATTGTCTTCTGTGAAATCGATATGTATTAGATCATTGTTGTTATCTGTGGTACGGCTAGGAAATACTGGGCATGATCCATTGCTGTTTACAAATACTGAGCCAAGAATGTGTTAAAGATGTTGGCTTTAATGGTGTCGTTGTTGCAGTCTTTACCATCAGGTCCTATCAAGGGAGGGATGGACCTTGAGTCTTTAGTTTGTTGTTTACAAAATTGTAAAAAGCACGGGTGGAATTGGTGCTTAGAAGGTTTTCCTCTTGTTTGATGTGATAATTGGTGCATTCAGTCTTTATCTGGTGGCATAAATTTTTGTATCGGTTTTTGAAATTGGCCACGTGACCAGATTTGTTTTTCCGCCAGAGAGATCTCTTTTTGGATTGAAGTTTCCTTATTGATATGGGTAATCTGCTTTTTTGTTTTGTTTTGGGAGTTGTTGTTGGAACATATAGTTTGATGACTCTTTGACTTCAAGTAAAAATATGTTGTAATGGTCTTCAACGGTATTGCATCCAGTGAATAGAGATTGCCAATCAAGGGATGAGAGATCGTTGTCTATAAGATCATAGTTGCCTTTTTGAAGTTACAATAGGGGATTACATCATTGTGGTGATTTTTGTGTGGACGTATGTTGAGACAAAAGTCAATCATATTGTGGTCACTACTGGAAAAGGGTTCTTTAGTTTGTATTCCGTAAATTAAATTCAAACTGTTGCAGAAGATGAGATCGAGGCAGTTGTTTAGTCTAGTGTTGTTGATTACTAGTTGTTCCAGTCCAAGATTTGTAATAGAATTGTAGAAGGTTGTGTGTATGATTTCAGTTGTACAATGATTTAGGGTCCAGTCAATATGAGGTAGATTGAAATCACCAAGAAGGATAAAAGGGTATGGGCAGGATGCAGCCCATGTTAGTAATGTATTTAGCTTGTTTACATGTTCGATGTCATAATCAGGTGCTCTGTAACATAGTAAGAATCGAATTGTGATATTTAAGGATAGTTCACAGGTGATGGTTTCAGGAAGGGCAAGCTCCTGGGTAACTTGGATATTTTTTAGATGTAAGGATTTTTATAGAATATAGCAACACCACCTCCTCGACGATTTTCACGATCTGATCGGTAAACATGATAGTCTCTTACTGTGGTAATGGAGTCGGGAGAGATGCATTGAGCCATGTTTCACAGACAAATATAATGTCGAAGTTAGCCATATTTAGGAGGAAGAGAAATTCAGGTATTTTATTCACGAGGCTTCTTGCATTGAGTAGTTTGCATTTAAGGTCGGGCAGTAGTTGGAATTGAGGTAGTTGGGGGCGTGCGTGCCTAGTCTTGGGTGATGGTGGATGGGTTGAGGTAGGGTTGTAGTGTACCATAATATGCATTATGTACCATTGTCTTCTTTTATTTGCCTTTTCTTTGGCACTGGATAGAAGAGCAATAATTGAGATTCATTTTTTCCACACCAACACTCCCCCCCTCACAATTAGAACATCATTATATAGAACAGAGCTGGGTAAATGCCTTTGAAATATTGAAGCACAAGTACTGGTCTATCACCTCTGGTCATGGCAGTTGCTAGTAATTATAGTTTCATAAAATCAGTAGGAATATAGATTCTTCAGCACTCATGAAGATATATCTGATTGTCTGCCTCATGCTCACTTAACACACACACCCTGATTATCTAGGGACACACTGCATGGCAATGGACTATTGAACTTGGTGATTCATGAGCTGAGTAGGTCTGACCTAGGAAAGGACAGTTCAACAAATGCTGCATTTAAATAGTGCCTACTCTCACGGAGATAATTTATCTGTTTGAAATGCCTCTAAACTTCTTGAACTAAGGATCCTCCATGTAATGTTACTTTCTGCAATACTAAGTGCTTCAGTTCTGCAATGAAACTCTCCAGATTAGCACAGATGCCTTTATCTTGCATAGGAGCTGAAAGTCTTAACTGAGAAAAACTATGCTAATGCCTTCAGGTTTTTCCTGCATGGATTAAAAATATTTTTATGTTGCTTCAATAAGTGTTATTCCATCTGCATATATTATGCAGAACATTAGCAAATGATGATGGAACAATAACAAGCAAACAAAATAATAAAAGTGATTTCATTTTTCTTTTGTTAGGAAATTAATTTGAATTGCAGCACTGAGTCATTGTTATGGTCTTCACTTTAGGAGATAATGCCACCACTTTGCATAACTCATTTATATTCTACATCCAGAAAATGCAATCCAGGCTACTTCACTGAATGTTATTTGTCCTACTTACTCCCAAAAAGTTTAAAGTTTCAATTACATAAATTGTAGGGATAAAATGTCTGCCCTATTAGAAGTGGCTGCTAGTTGAATAATGTGAAAATCTTGAATGAGATATCTTCATGTGTACAACTGATGAATGTTTGCTTCCATAATCTTTGATAGTGAGTTTATATATTTAAACTTACACGAAAGCCAACAGAGTTGCATATATGGAAAATTCTTTAGTGCTGTTCACTACATAGATAGAGATGTCTGGTGCTGTTATACTACCCGACTCGAGCCCTTATATAAAGTTCTATTTGTATGGATTAAACAACATTAGATTGCCTTAATCAGAATTAAGTTAAAATAACAGTGATACATTGGAGCTAAATTATGTTTAATGAACTTAGTTCCCATTAAAATCAATGGGACAATTTACTTATTACTGTAGGCCCCATTGATTGGAGTGGGAACTAATTTTCAGTTCACTCCAATGCATGTTAACATAAAAGTCAGCCTCACTATTTATTCATTTATTTTAACAGAGAAAAGAAGATTTTTAGGAGAAAACCTTCTCATGGAGCTTATTGCAAAGGACTGCCAGTTTTGATTAGTCATAGTTCTCCATACTTTAATGTAGAATTTGTTAAAGAATGGTCAACATTGTGATTCATTTTGTGAATGTCAACACAGGAGATAATTTCACCTGACCCTTAAAATAACATACAATAACATAGTTCTATAAATGATTTACCCATGTTAAGGGAGCTTATATCAGTTGATTTCAATATATTTGTTATGGGTTGGCTTAATGGCTGCTACATTTTTAAATAAAGCACTATACATAGAATGGTGAATTTTGGGATAGGTTCTAGCTGAGATGGGACTATGCATACAGCCTTAGTGATTGTTAGTGGTCAGATTTATAAATCAGCATTACTTAACTTGGAACATGGCTCATAATATGGTTAATTTCTCCATATTTCATATCAGGTTGAATAATAGTAGTTAGATATATGAGAGAGAGAGAGAGAGAAGATCAATAAGTAGACACAATGTATCAAAGAACATGGATTCTTGCAAATGGTAATTCTATTTCTGAAGGACACCCAAATATGTGTGTTTAGATTAGTTGTGTTAAAGCACTATTATTGACAATCACTATTATTGACAAGTAGAATTTTAAAAAGGGTTGCTTTGATTCAAAAATATTCAGGAGTCAGTTTATTTCTAAGTCAGTCTATTTCTAAAAATATTCAGGATAGAACTAGAAAATCTTAGCCAAGATTTGTCACACTGAAAGTAGATGCTAATTACATTCCCCTAATTGCATTTGAGTAGGCATCCAAGGATGATTCATGTTTTATAATTTGGTAAGCTTCCTTTGCCTGACAGAATTTCCCCAGCTTTTTGAAAAGTATTTCTATTGCCACTAGTATTCACAATTGTTTTGAACATGGTCTGTTATAATTAATCATTGAAGAATGGATTTCAGGCATCTGGGAAGACATTATTCAAATTTTTACACTGCATCCATGCTAGGGTTCTTTTCAGTCCCAACTCTCTTACTACAGGCTAACTTTTTATGCTTATCTCCCAAGAACAGAGCCAAAATGAGTGATAAATTGGAAAAAGGTATTAGGCACAAACTGGAGAATTTCACTGATCTAAAAATGTCATATGCAATCCATATTCAATTCATTTAACATGAATCAAAAGGTGTGCATTTAATCACATCTGTGTAGAAATTATGTTCTTTTAAACAAAAGACTTTCTTGAAGGCATTGTAACCCAACATAAATGGGAAGCAATATTGCAAGAGGATTTCTTTACTATCTTCTCTAAGCAAGAACTTCCTGAAATCTCCCAAGTTTCATAGCCTATGAAATCGCATTCAACTCATGTCAGAAGCACCCAACGGCTTTCAGGTTGAAAGGATTAGCCTGTTCACCATTTCCTGTTAGAAGCTTCTTTCATGTCCTGTATGGAGCAAATGATGAGAGCTCACCCTACTTCACTTATTTTGCAATGTTTACAAGATAATAAGATAAGGTTACAGGGGTAGTGGGGAGAGGGGAAAAAAAAAAAAAAAAAAAAAAGAAAAACAAAAGGACAGGGGGGGGGGGGGGGGGGGGGTGGGGGTTTGCCCGCCCCTTTGTCTCTAACACAAGCTTCTAATCTCCTATTCTGACCCAGGCTTCAAAAAATCATGAAGCAGGTTCCTCATCCCAATCAAACCCCTTTTATTTAGGCTAATGTGAATTCCTTTCATTCACACCCAGCAAAATCGTGGCAAACAGTCTTTCAAGAGTGATTTACAGTCACAGACCTTTATCAGGCTTGGAGAGTTGCCAGGCTGATAACTTCCAAGCGTAACACTGCAGCAGAAAATACTTGGCAAGGAATCAGGAACAAATCTTCACCCTAACTAAATGAACTAATTCTCTCCTGCAAACACCACTCCCCTTTTGCTCCTCTTTATTCCCTATGGGAGATGCCATTCACCATCCACCTGTGGCTTTACTCCCAAGTTGACCCTCGTTCCTTAACTGTTCCCTTCTCCTGGCAGCTCTGTGCATGCACACATTGGAAACAGGCTCCAGCTGTTCTTTTGCCCCACTGATCTCCAACTCCAAAAGGCAGCTGATAAGTGTCAGATGGTCTTGGCCCCATCTCTGCCTCCAATGCAGAGCACTCATCAGAGTCTTCCCCACACTCCAGGACTGGCCCAGGTCCTCCCAACCTCCTCACCGTCCGAGGCTGCTGCCAGGTCTACTGGCTGCTAGTGGGCCATAACACCTACAGTCTAATGTTCTAACCACACAAACCAGTGTGCTTCTAACCCATAGGATGAAAACTAAAGATAGGAATCAGCTAGCGTATATTATAATGTGTTACTGCATATATTTCATATTTCCTACATAATGTACCTAATGCTACTAATTATTTCATCATATACTTAGGCACTTACAAAATACTGACTAAGGTATATTAAAAATCCTCCACCAACAGTTCAATATATACTTTTAAAATGGTGTAGTTTTCATTAAACCAAAAGCCATGAATTGCTTCACCATTCATACTGTCTATTAAGATCAGATGCTATTTTAAAGTCTGCCCTGCTTCCACAAGTTTCTGATTCTTTGCTGTCTAACTAGAGAAGAAATGTCATTGATTCTAGCATGTACATGTGAAAATATATACAATTTGATTATTGATGCTTTATTTATTAAAATATGAGGACATTTAGGTATTCTTTGTCCTATGCATAGAACAGCAGCTGAGCCACTTTATCTCCAGAAAGCGGATATATCATTTACCATTAAACTGTTTTTCTAGTCTGTAGCTTGAGTGAATTAAAGAAATATATATTCTTGTTAGGTCCTGACCTTAACTTTTTGACTCTGTTGAGACTCACTTAAATTTAAAATACGTTATGTTCTACTGACTAGGCATCAAGGCAAGGTACAATTCTGCCCTAAAATGCCTATATAGTTATAGTTTATAAGTCCGATTATCAGTACAGTTTCCTCTTGGTTCATAGTTGAGTGGGAAAGCATAGGACTGAATCTGAGAATTTTTTACCTTAATTCCTGCAGGTAATAAAAATTACTTTTAGACATAGTTTGGCAAGAAAAACAAAACAGATAAGATAACCAATAAGAACTGTTAAATGGTTTCATGTTTCATTCAGTGGGACTAGGAAGTATGTTAAAACTATATTTTATTTCCAGAGATGGTATGTATTACGTTCTTTTTGAGAAATTCAGGTGTTTGGGAATCTTTTTTTAAAAAAAGACCAATGGTTATAAATAATGTCTTGTTAAGCTATGTCTCCTACACATTATTATGAACTTCTAAAACATCATTTAATGTTAAAATCTTGATTAATACACAATGGTAAGATTAGAGCTCAAAGAATAAGAGAAAAATGGGAAGTTCTTGGTAACATCTGTAAATACCAGCCCTTGATCCATCAATTTTAGCTAACTAATGCTCCCCATGATAACTTTCTAAATCAGAAGCTAATACGATTGGTTTAATGATATGGCAAACAGATCCACTTATCTTTTCACAGGGCCTCTCTTCTTGTTATTGGAGTGGGAATTGATATGATAGAGAAACTAAAACTATGTTGCAGCTGTTTTTTCCCCAAAAAAAGGATTATGAAACTGCAATAAATAAATCTTGAAATTTTGTATTTTCTATTTTTAGCATGTGTCTCTTATGCATACCTCAAAACATGATGGGATATCCTAAAAACTATTGCCATTCTTTTCTCAAAAATATGTTTCTTCACTATTTCAGTAGATTAATGGACATTCATATGAGTTAAAGATGCTTAGGGATAAATAAGGTAATGAAATTAAGAAGAAGAAGGGAAAAGAAAGCTAGAGTTTCTTGAAATAAATGTATAATATATGGCTGAGAATCTTGCAAATAAGACATTATGATTCTATTCTGGTATGGCTGATATTATTTCGTTTTGGGGGTGGGTGGGGAATGGAAATGTAGTGGAGGTATTCATTCAAAGATTCAGAATCTTCATGCTCTATCTGTCCATCCTACTATTCACAATGATATACCAACAGTATAGCTTTCTTATTAGATTTCAGTTGTTAATTTTATATATATTGTTTTCCTGCTTTCCTCTGAGAAAGTATGAGCATGATCTCTATTTTAATAAAAAGTTCCAAATAGATAATACCACAGCTTTGAACAGCATCTCTACCATTTTCTCAGGGAATCTCAATTATTACTGAGATAAGCAGCTATTGCTAAATATGCCAAACTCAAGAGCAGAGACTCACCCACATCTTTGTTAATGGGTGGGCCATTAAGGCCTGGGCCAGAATACTTTATATAACAAAGATCTCCAGGTAAAGGTATAACAATTGCCCAAGAGCATCATCATCCAGCAAGGCTCAACCAAACCTGGAACTCAGGAAAGCCTACAAAGTTAGGTAAGACCCCCGCCCCTGGGAGTCTGACAGCCAATGGGATACATTTCTTGCACAGGAACAGGAAACATTAAGGTAGGGCCCAATAGAGGGTATATAAGGGTCTCTCAGCATCTTGGCCAGCCCCTTTTTCTGTTTTCCTTCACCTTGGAGCATGTGATCATCCTTCTTTGGAGCTTCAAGCCTTGTTGTCCTGTACCATTAAACCATCTTTCCAAATAGCCTCCATGTTTCCAATGTCTTTTTCCCTACTTGGAACTGAACCCAGAGGATATATCTACCAACAGACATCCATAGAAATTGTATAGTATAACTACTATAGTATGTACATTTAATAAATAGTAATATATTATCAGCAGTCAATTGCAAAAAGCAGCTTTATTTGGAACAGCTTCCATCCTGTGACAATACCTTTCAGGCCATAAAACATCACATCTGCCTATCCTAGCTCCTTGGGAAGAACTCAATAGGTAGATGGGAATGACAAATCCAGTCTGAACATCTGGCTAACTATGTGATGAAGCATAAAAATAGTTAACAAAATATGAATACAACTTCATTAAGCATTAAATCAAATGTTATCAGTAAAGAATAAATTAAATTCAGTTCCCAAATGTACTGTATCAAGTTCATATTTCAGCTCTTTGCTTCTGCAGGAAAAATGACATTTGTGTTTTGGTGGTCACTCAAGTAAATGAGATCTAGAGCTTGATGTGGAACCATTCCAGCTGTGCCTTAATGATGAATCTGAAGAAAAGCTGTTTCTTCAAAATCAAAAAGGCAAGGCAGACCTCATATAATTTTCTTAGAAATGAACTTCAATTCAACCTTCACAGTTTACAGATGGCCATCATAGCTAATTGCATTTGTTTATAGCACAGCATAATTCCAGGATACTGGCCTGTTACCACTTCTTCACCTGTAAACTTTCTCTTGGGAGTTTTTTAATCAGTTCTGGTAGTTGCTAGGCTCCCCACATAGTTGGGTACAGAGTTTTCCATGTGTAGAAAGTACAGAGGATGACCTCAACTGAGAGAAGAAAGATCTGTTACCAAGGCAATGAGCAGATAAACATTGCTTAAGTCCACACAAGAGGTTGACATACTTCTGTTTATTTCTAAATGTCACACTACCATTCCAGTGTTCATGCAAATGATAGACATCAGGATAGTCTATTAACTGGTTTAAACTGATATCAATAAGTGAAAATAGTTAATTTACCTATCCTTTCAACGAATATCAATTCCATATTATTCATATTATAGCCATTAAATTATTGATATTATAGCCATAGCCATTAAATAGTTAGGCATGTGCATACCAAAAGATATAGCTCAGTAACATGTCATACAAATAAATATATATAGGAAGGTTTCTTCAATTATGGATAGAAGGGAATCATTAAACCTCACTCAGATATCTGGGAAATATTTTCAGAAAATAAACTTAGTTTAAAAATGTTCATGGGGTTCTTCAATTCTAGGAATATCTTTACAGAACATGAAAATATCAGTGAATAAGGGAGGATTTAATTTTCAAATCTGTAGTTATATTATAAAGTTTACCAATTGTTAATTATTAATTACTAGAAGCCAAAAATGTATCAATTTTTCAATTTGGAGAACATTGTAATATATGTACCGTACATAGCACTTTTGATTAGATGAACAGTATTAGGGTCTAAATACAATAGAACTCTTTGGAAGCAATTATGTCTGCTAGAAAGATGTCTAATGGAAAAAAAACAATCCTTTTTCCATGCTTAATTGACTTTGGAAAATCCAACATTAAAAATTGAGGAAATTATCATGATATGGAAAAATTGGATGGGGATATTGTGGGGATATTGACTTGGACTAATTGATAGATGATTAAAATGAGTTTTTAATCTATGCCTCATTAAGAGATACAATATTATGTATTTGATGTAAGCCAAGGGTGATATTATAGCTACAACATTTGTTTAAAAATGCTGTAAAAAGTGGCTATTGTTGAAAAGTGAAATAAAACAATCAATCAGATAAATAAATATCTATGCTATAGCAATGTTTGCCTATATCCAGGTTTGCCTATAGCAATGTACTAATGTAGAACTGCCTTGTCTACTCTGAATCTGGTAGAAAATGTAGTATCCAAGATAGCCTTAAGAAGAAGGAAAAATATAAAATTCTTTCAAACACTGAATTGACTGTCCCCCTCCCCCCAGGCAAAATACAAAAGTCATTAACTTTAAAATCAGCATGGCTTATTTAAGAGAGGTCCTACTTCTTTCTGAACCCCTTTTAAATAAGGAAGTTCTGTTTGCTTGTTGCCAGCTCCTTTGGCTGTAAATTAGGACTGAGTTTTCTCTGTCACTAGGCTGCCTCTTGGAATGCACTCTCTCTGGAATTGAGGGGGCCTGACATCATTATTAGCTTGTTAAAAGGCCCTTAAAACACTTTCATACTGTTTAACTGCTGATTTGAACTGTTAACTTTAATTATTAATTCAACTTATACTACTTGTTTGTTCTAATTGCCTTTTAACTGCTGTTAACATTTGATTTTAGTTTGATTTTTCTTGTTTGTTTTTAATTGTAAATGACTGAGAGATTTTGGTCATTAATGATATAACAGTTTAAACCACTGAGTAGATAACTTGTGAAATTCATTAAAATTATGCAAGTTGATGATCACCTACTTGGAGAACTTTAAAAGGGTATTGGAAGAATTCAGGAAAGTCAGACCTATTAAGGACTGCTCACCTTGAAAAATCAGTGCTAGTTACCTTAGGTTTAAGAATGGCAAGCAATCTGTGTTGAAGAACAACTGCAGGAGAAGGAGTTACATCATTTGCTGCTATGAGTACCCAAAATATATCTGTTTAGCCACTGTGAGAAGATATGTTGGAATAATCAGGGATTATTATAGCACCTCATCAAAGGTGGTATTCAGCAGGTTCTGACCAGTTCTGGAGAACCGGTAGTGGAAATTTTGAGTAGTTTGGAATACCACCTCTGGCTGGTCCCGCCCCTATCTATTCTCTGCAGAACAGCTGGGTCTCTTTTTGTTGCCCTGCACAGGAAAACGGAGCTGGAAAGCAGGTTAGTGAGGTGAGGAGGGAATGGGATTTGCAATAACCTTCCCCCAGGAGTGGGGAGGGAATGGAAATTTTACAATATCCGTCCCCTGCCACACTCACCAAGCCATGCCCACCAAGCCACGCCCACAGAACGGGTAGTAATTTTTTTTGAATCCTACCACTGTAACTCATGCTGTAAGCAGTGAACAGAGAACACAATCTGAAAATTATGGATTTATTTTCTCATCTTCATTTCTGAATGCGGGATTTACAATCCTTGCCAAAAATATAGTAGTGAAGTCTGCAAAGTAGGAAGAAGTACTGTTCTAACCAGAAGGTTCATTTTATGAGACATTTAGTAGCATCGTTTTGTTATCAAAGAAGTGATTTATGAAAAGGATGTTGATTCAACAGAAATGTCTTGTGAAGTATTATGTTGACTGTGTGCATTTTCCCCATTCCTTCCAATTCAGACAACATACAAGGTATGTCCTCGTCTTATTCCTTCTGTTTCAGTGCACTTGCTTTTCTGCATGTTATTTTTCTTCTGCTTAAAAATATCCAAAAGATGTTCTGCCATAAATACACGAGCACATGTAACATTAATAGGACACAGTACTAGGAAAGGTCTGTTCTGTACTAATAGCTTTTCTAGTTCTCCCTTGTATGCCACATTTAAATATTTTAATACCTTTTTACTAGTCTCATATTTGAACACATGTCAAAAACAGCTTTTGCCATCTATTATCTCTAAGGAAGTAAGGAATTTTCTATGCTTCTTTTCTTGTCTTCAAAAACCCAGTTCCTATTTGGATAAAGAAAAATACAGCTGGTTCCATTATGTACAGTTCCGCATATCTGCAGTTGATACAAATCAGACCATTTATCTGTGGTAAAGAATTTGACATAAGTGAGATTTTGGTACATAGTTTTGCTTGCAGGAAGATTTTTGAAAGGTTATTTATTTGAATGTATGTGTTTTATACATAGGCAAAATGATGGATATATGCAAACAGACACACACACACACACACACACACACACATTACCACCACTTAACGATATCTTTCAAAGGTCATGTGGCACTGGGGAACTACCAGAGGATTGGAAAAGAGCTGGTATGATTCCCATTTTCAAAAATGGGGAAAAATGGATCCAGGAAACTACAGACCAATCAACCTGACATCAATACATATGCAGATACTGGAAAAGATAATCAAGCAACAGATCTGTAAACATCTAGAAGCAAGCAAAGTTATCACCAGAAGCCAACATGGGTTTGGAAGAAACAGCTCATGCCAAACAAAATTTATTTCATTCTTTTATTAAATTAGTGGACCAGTAAAATGCTGTGGTATATTACAATTGGACTTCAGTTAGGCATTTGACAAAATAGAACACAATCAACTTCTTGGTAAGATAGAAAATGTGGGATAGATAGCATCACCACTAGATGGATATTTAACTGGCTAACAAAATCACACTCAGTGTGTAGTATCCCAAGGTTCTGTCTTAGGTCCAATACTCTTCAACATCTTTATAAATGATTTACATCCCTTCACTAAATGTTTTAAATGAGGGGATAGAAGAGGAACTCATCAAATTTGAAGATGACACTGTTAGGAATGTAAGTCACCTAACAGTTAGTTGGGTTGGAAAATATATAAACCAGGATAGACATTTTAATACTGTTTCTTTAAGAGAATGCTAAAACTGTAATTGGTTGTGGTTCCTCAAATGGCCATAAGATGGAGCCAGAAACCTGGGTTGTTTAGTCTTGTTCTGTTCTGTTGTTCTGGAGAGTGTTGCCGTACCTATTGAGTGTTACTGATCATAGTTCGTCTTGGATTTGATGTAAGTCTGTTACTGAACTGTTTTTGATACTGGACTTTGTTATTTGGATTATCCCTGGACTGAAAACTGACTGCTTTAACCGTGAATGACTTGGACTGCTTGTTTGGACTTTGCTTAAACGTTTATTGGAAGTAAAAACCTACATTTTACTATACAGTGTAGCTGTGTGCTGTTTGTGTGTTATTTTTCACCATTCTCACTATGTCTTCCTGTGTGTGCTCATTCTCCTAACGGGGAATTACCTCAACAGACACCAAGTTGGATGCAGAACCAATACCCAAGAAGATAGGTTTAAGATCCAGAAGGCTCTCAACAGACTTGAATACTTGATTCTATCTATAGTTAGGTTTTATGCTTAGAGCAGAAAAAAACAAATGCATAGTACAGAATAGGCAGTAGATTGGTGGTACCTGACTCAATAGCAGTAACTGTTAGATGAATCTGTGAGTCCTAGTGGACAATCACTTAAATATCAGCTAGCATATTTGAGGGGCTGCCACAAGGAAGAAGTGTCAACTACCAGTATACCATCACTGGAAAATTTTAAGAAGAAATTGGACAGGCATTCATCTGAAATGGTATAGGTTTTTCTGCTTGAGCAGGGTTGGACTGAAGACCTCTAAGATCCCTTCCAATTCTGTTATTCTGTGTGTGTGTGTGTGTGTGTGTGTGTTTGTATATATACACACACAAACACATATGCATATATGTACACACACATGCATACACATACACATACAAACACAACATTATTTTTCTCATGACCTGCAATTTTGTTCTCCATGATTGGCAAGCTGGAATGGAACTTCTACAACTAATCCATGTCACCCACACAGGTCTCAGTCATACCAAATCGGTTTCTCATATTGATTTGCTTGGTAGAAATGCAAACACGTTTTTTTTAAAAGTCCAATGAAATCACTGGGATTCATGCAGACTAGCTTTTCTGGAATGAGCCAATTTATGAAACAGACGTTATGGAATCCATACTGCTGGTCTCTGTTGTGAATGTATTATGTAAGGGTATTCTGAAAGATATGAAATGAATGGAAATAGAAGCAGCCCCGTAGGAGGCACCTAATAGACACTACATTCCAAACAATGTCAGCTGGATGAGACAACCTGTGCCCCCCTCTGGCCCTAGGCTCACTGTCCAGTGCGCAGTCATTACGAGTTCACCCATTCTTTCTAGAATTGCCCATGGGATGGCCTACACCTGGCTCCCACTGGACTGCACTCACTGGCCTGCCTGCAGACTCCATTGGTATACCCACACTCTGTAGACCTACCCTTAGCATCCTGACCCTTCTAGATCTCATTGTCTTGCACAAACTGCCCAATGACTGCCTGTGGCCATTTCCCATTATTCCATGTTACCAGGCCCTGCCCGCTGTCCTCACTGGCCTGCCTGCACTCCCTAGAACCTGCTCATGCCATCACTCTGTGGCACCTGTACAACCACCTACACACCATACCTGAGACTCTGGCACTTAATGACCCACATGACCTGAGGTCCCATGGCAACCAGGACTGCTGGGATTGCCATCACCAAGCAATGCACTGACATGATATAGCAGTTAATGGCTGCATTGCTTAATGGAAACAATTATTTATTTATTTATTTTTGTCAATTACTTACAAGATAATAGGTATAAGTAATAACATAGTTATGAATACATGGATACATATAAGAAAAATAAAAAAAGAAACAAACGAAACAATAGGAAAGGGATGGTAGGCACATTGGTGCGCTTATGCACGCCCCCTACAGACCTCTTAGGAAAGGGGTGAGGTCAATAGTAGACAGTCTAAGGTTAAAGTTTTTGGGGTTTGGGGAAGAAACCACAGAGTCAGGTAGAGTATTCCAGACATTGACCACTCTGTTGCTGAAGTCATATTTCCTGCAATCAAGTTTGGTGCAGTTTACCTTGAGTTTGTATCTATTGTGTTCTCTTGTATTGTTATGGTTGAAGCTGAAGTATTCATTGACAGGTAGGACATTGCAATGTATGATTTTATATACTATACTTAGATCGGACCGAAGGCAGCATAGTTCTAGGTTTTCTAGGTCTAGAATTTCGAGTCTGGTGGCATAAGGTATTCTGCAACGAGTAGAGGAGTGGAGAACTCTTCTTGTGAAACATTTCTGGACTTTCTCAACTGTGTTAATATCAGATACGTAATGTGGGTTCCAGATTGATGAGCTGTATTCAAGTATTGGTCTAGCAAATGTTTTGTATGCTCTAGTTATTAGTGTAATATTACCAGAGAAAAAGCTACGTAAGATTAGGTTAACAACTCTTAACGCCTTTTTGGCTATGTAGTTACAGTGGGCTCTAGCACTTAGATCATTAGAGATGAGTACTCCAAGATCCTTGACAGAGTTTGGATCATCAACAAGGTCTTGACTATTCAGCCTGTATTTTATTTTCTGATGGGTTTTTTTTTGCCAATATGTAAGACAGAGCATTTATTTGTTGACATTTGAAGTTGCCATTTGTTTGACCACTCTGATACATAGTCAAGATCTTTTTGAAGGATAGCAGTATTGTCTGTGGTATTGAACAGCTTTACATCGTCAGCGAAAAGAACGCAGTTGCTCTTAATATGATCACAGAGGTCATTTATGTAGAGTATGAAGAGAGTTGGTCCTAGAACACTGCCTTGGGGGACACCACTATTGACAGGTACAGAATTTGATAAGACGCTCCCAATTTTGACCATTTGTTGCATGTTTGACAGGAATGCTTCTATCCAGTTATGCAGGTGTCCAGAGATACTGTAAGATTTTAGTTTTAGTAGTAGTTTGTCGTGTACCACTGAATCAAAGGCTTTACAGAAGTCTATGTAGATTGCGTCTATTGCTTTGCCCTGATCGAGTTTTGTAGTCCTTATGTTTTTGCAGTGTAAGAGTTGCAGATTACATGATAGTTTTTTTGCCTGAAACCAAATTGTTTATTAGAGAGTAGGTTGTTTGTCTGTAAGTGGAGGATAATGGATTGCTTAATAATTGATTCCATGACTTTATAGGTGACGCAACATAAAGAGATTGGTCTGTAATTTTCAACTTGGCTGGGGTCTCCCTTTTTGAAGATGGGCATAACCATGGCTTGTGACCAAGTTTTGGCAAGGAGCTGGTCCTGAAAGATTTTTCAAAGATTATTTTTTTATTTTTCTTATATGTATCCATGTATTGATAACTATATTTTTACTTATACCTATATCTTGTAAGCAATTGACAAATAAAAATAAATAAAAACAAATAAATAAAAAATAAAATATATACGATATTAATTGTAACTTAAAAATAGGATGGGACGACTGTTGATATTGTGCACAAGAGATATGTACCAACCAAAACACTGTACAATGGAAAGAAGATTTTACTCAATGTTGTACGTTTAGTTTTTGTTTATGTTTGTTGTTTAAAATTTTTAAAAAATGTTAAAAAAAAAAGCCGTTTTCCCTCTTTGGGAAAGAGTGTGATTGTCAAGGTGCTGCAGCTCTAAAGGCTTACTCTTATTTTGACCCTTTTTGGTAATGGATCTATGGGTCCCAATAAGCCATTAGGTCATATTAACTGGACCTCCAAAGATAATCATAAATCAGCCAGAGCAGCTACTCACAATCACAATATGGAAAGGAAACAACATCTCTGGAGTGATCCAACTTTGCAGCACTGTCTCAATCACCCTTTCCTCATTGTCCAATCCAAATTTGAATATTTATTTTTTAATGATGATAGCATTCAGCATTAATGAATGCAGATGAACTGGACATACATATGTTTCTAAGCAAACATTTGTTCTCTTCCTGAAGTCTCTCCATGAGAAATAACAATGAAAAAAGTTTTCTAAAAAGAAATGGTTCCAATACAGGCTTGTGAAGGAAAATGAAAGTCATAGTGATGAGTGCAAATGCTGTCTTCCATTTCCCTTTGACACAAGTTAAATTTAAATGAAGAGTTCCCACTTTTTTCTGGTCATTGTCAAGTAGCATAGGGTGGTTGAACTGTTAAAAGTTTTGAGTGGGACCAAAACAAAAGCTGGTTTTGATTTCATGCTAATTTTAATGGAAGTACAATTCTCCAGTTACGTTTTGAGTATCTTTTCTTTCCTGTCACATTAAAAATTACAATTTTTTACGAATACTGACATTTTGAATTGTACATTTCAGTTTTCAGCTATAAAATTGCGCAAAACTGACAAGAATTCTTCAGAAAATGTGATGGCCTATCATGAAAGTGCAATGTTAGTCCTAATCCCCACTTAATCCGATTAAACTGTTCTTCAAATTCACCTTTTCAGATTCATCAAGGGGCCATGTTTGGGACACTCTTATAAAAGTAATATTACCTGCAATAGAGGACTCAGCACTTGAATGAGTAAATTAAAAACATGTGTTTGCTAAATTCTAAATTTAAGATTTAGAATGGGAAAGACTTCTATTCCTATGATACATATTGAGAACAGTTGAAGTTTTGATGTCCTCAGACATCAACTCCAGCATGAGCAGCAAGGTGGCTAGTATTGAAGATGCTCACCTCCCATTTGGAAGGTTGAGAGTTCAATCCTGGGTAGTGGCAGATGTTTCTCGCTCGGAGCACAAAGAGAAAATATCTGCTGCAATCTCCACATAGGTGACAAGAAGGGCATCTGATCAGTAAATGCTCAGCTCCATTCAATCGCCCCAACTTTACCCCAAATTAAGCAATTACAGGGTTATAAAAAAAAGGGAGAAAGACAGCAATGCAGATAAAATACCTGCCCTATGTAATGTGCCTCCTGAGCTTCATTTGTTTTGTTTTTTATACACAGATGACACCATTCCTACTGACTATTATAATTATGGTGGGAATAATCTATCTCTCTGGTCACTAGTTGGAACCACAGGCATTTTATCCTGGGTGCTGGAATGTTTACTCCTCCTGGTTCATATTCCATGGTGGATCACTGAATCACTAAAGCTTAAATTCATTTGGTTTATTTCTACGGATTCACTGTAAAAATAGTGACAAGTTGGATTTGGTTTTTGTTTTTGTTTTTAAGATTCATCAATCCCTAAAATCAACAGCATCAGTAGGCATTTGGATTACCATCTCAGATTCATACAAATGGAAATAACACATCTCTTTCAGGAATTGAATGGAAAACTTTTTTGTATCATGAAAAGAAAGAAAGAAAGAAAGAAAGAAAGAAAGAAAGAAAGAAAGAAAGAAAGAAAGAAAGAAAGAAAGAAAGAAAGAAAGAAAGAAAGAAAGAAAGAAAGAAAGAAAGGAAGGAAGGAAGGAAGGAAGGAAGGAAGGAAGGAAGGAAGGAAGGAAGGAAGACAGAAAGAAAGAAAGAAAGTTAGAAAGTTCTATCAAGTTCAAGAAAGTTAGAAAGTTCTATCAATCACCTCCTATCAAGTCCTGAAATGAAGAGCCAAACGTCTAATAATGAAGTAATGTGTACATTACTTGTAAAAAGAATGATGAGTTTAAAAGCCTTTTCTTCATTATAGCATTTTTCATTATAACTTCCTGGCATGTTGGGGAAATGTTAAAGCTGGGAGCTAGTAGAGCTGTGTAAAATAAAATAATTAAGACAGCATGTCAGTAGGTTGAATGGGTGTGAAAAGAGGTCAACCCATGATCCTGTATTTCTAAATTTCTAGACATAAAAGTAATTGGTACCCTGGATCTTTAATGATATTTTCCATTCTGATATGCAAACAAAATACTTAGATCTTGTGAAGGCTTCTCATTAACACACAAGGAACAACTTGTTTGCTTTTGCAATATCTGAAATTAACTTAATTAATGATATCACAAGATTGGAAGAATCTTACCGTCAGCAGGTGCCTGAAAGTGGAATATTTTAAAAACTGTACCATAAGAACTTAAGAAGAGTGTCAACTTTAATTCTCACTTCAGCCACCTACTGTGTCACTTCAAAGCTTCTTATAGTTTACTTATGAATATTTCAGGTTACTTCTCTACCTAGTGGGTAAAATTACAGTATAGCATTTTGTTTTTACAAAATATAGCAATCAGAAATGCTGGAGACTAAGAGAACCTAGGGTATGAGTGTCACCTTTCTTGATCACTTAAATACTTTAAACTGAATGAAAAACATACAGAGCATTTATTTTTGAATAGATATTTGATTGAAAAGTTTTATCAATCTTATAATACTTTTAAATTAGCAATAGAGCTATATTGCTGTTTTGAGTTTGTGATTGATTTGTCAAGTGGAACAGTGTTACTTTTATTCCTTGAGGGCTTTTTTTTCCTTTTAATGCTAAATAAACTGAAAATTTATTCAAAAACGTGTGGTAATCTAGAGATGGGGGGTCATTCTATTTTTAGTGTATCTTAATGTCACTTACGTTCTTCAATAAACCTTACATTGAAGAATGCTGATTTGCAGTGGTATTTATCTTGTGTGAAACTTAAAAATTCAGTCCTTGATCAATGTCCTTGATCAAAACTAGGGCCAACTTGTTACATTTAAGAGAATAAAGGGAAAATACACATGAGGAAGATATCCACTTTGGTCTAGTGGTTAAAAGAACCAGACTAGAAAGTGGAAAACTGAGTTTAGTCCTGCCTTAGGCATGAAGCTGCTTGGGTAACCTTAGACCATAACTCACTTTCAAGCCTTAGAAATAAGCTGGTAATGGCAAATCACTTCTGAAATCCTACCAAGAAAACTGCAGAGATTAGTTCAAGCAGTCACCAAGGAGTCCAGAATGTCTTGAAGGCACAAAAGATAAAAATATACAAAGAAGGAAAATATGAAACCCAAATGCAATAGAGTGGAAAAAATTATGTCACAGAGTGCCATGTAACCTAAGCATATGGAATTGCACTCCTGGGAAGTATAAAAATGAATGTTTGGTGGAATGGAGAAGTCCTCAAGTTGCACCCACAATTGAGCCCAAAATGTATGCTGCTCAGTGAAATGTTTGTTAAGTGAGCTTTGCCCCATTTTAATGACTTTTCTTGGCACAGCTGTTAAATGAATCATTCCATTTGTTCCATTACTAATGCAGTTGTTAAGTGAATCTGGATTCCCCATTGATTTTGCTAGTTGCTAAACATCTGAATTTTGATCATGTGACCATGGGATGCTGCAATGGTTGTAAGTGTGAAATATGGTCATAAGTCACTTTTTTCAGTGCTATTGTAACTTTAAACGGTTTCTAAATGTGCTTTGTAAGTCAAGGACTACCTGTATAAAAGGCTTCGGATGACAGGAAAATGCACATAAACATATGAGGAAGAGAGAGAGAGAGAGAAACTTACTGTATATAGCAGGGGTCCCCAACCACCAGTCCACGGACCGGTACCGGTCCATGGAACAAATCCTACCGGGCTGCTGGTTTGCTGGGCGCCACCATCTTGTTTTGATGAAAAGTGCTTCCGGTGAGCTTTTCTGGGTAGAAAGCTCACCGGAAGCACTTTTTCATCAAAAACAAGATGGCGGCGCCAGCGCTTCGATGAGCTTTTCCGGTAGAAAGCCATTTCTACCCAGAAAAGCTCACTGGAAGCAGCTGGCGCCGCCATCTTGTTTGATGAAAAAGTGCTTCCGGTGAGCTTTTCAGAAAGCTCACCGGAAGCACTTTTTCATCAAAACAAGATGGCGGCGCCATAGCGCTCGATGAGCTTTTCCGGGTAGAAAGCCATTTCTACCCAGAAAAGCTCACTGAGCGGCCGCCATCTTGTTTTGATGAAAAGTGCTTCCGGTGAGCTCACCGGAAGCACTTTTTCATCAAACAAGATGGCGGCGCCCAGCTGATTGTACCGGTCGCGGCGCCCAGCTGATGCCGGTACCAGGCCGCGGCATAAAAAAGATTGGGGACCACTGGTATATAGTGTAAAATATAGTCAAAGAGCTCTTTCTCCTGATCAAGCTACCTGTTGTCACCAGTCCTTAGGTTAACAGAAAACATACACTGCTTAATTGTGCTACCCAATGGCTAAATACTTTTGTGCCTCCATAGTGAGGCCACTGAATGGTGCTACTCTGGTAGATTTAATGTAGGACAAGTGAAAGAAAGCGATTGGTGCAGTAAATATTTATAATATTTGGATACTATAAACCACTTGGAGTCAGCAGCTATGATAAATTTAATAAAATAGTAATTTCTTTAGCTTATTATTTCTTACCTAATTTCTTCACTTTGCAAAATGTTGCTTACCACTAATGGTAAGCACTAACCACTTACCACTAACATAATATTTGTTAGTTGCAATGGTGGTATGCTACCAGTTTGGACCGGTTCAGCCCAATCGGTAGTAAAAAAAAAAAAAGGCCTCCTACGATCAGCTGAGAGGAGGGAAAAGGCCTCCAGCTAAGAGGATAAAGAAGAAAAAAGCACAGGATCAGCCCTCCCACCTGCCCCTGCACTTTTCTCTTCTTTATCCTCTCAGCTGATTGGTGCTACAGGCCTCAGCTGGTGTGAGTGAAGCAGCATGCGCGCATTAGGTGTGTGTGCTTTAGGTGCGCATGCAGGGGTGGGATACGACAGAGTTAACTACTGGTTTGGGATTTATGAGCTTCCCTGCATGCTGCGAGCCACGTACCTGTAAATCGTCATCAGCAGCTGCGTGCAGAGAAGCAGCCTTTGAAACAGCCCTCTTTTCCTGCTTTTTTAACTGCAGCTGTGCCTTGTTCAGCAGCTGAAGTTGAAAAATCAGGACATCAACATCACGTAAGAGCCCGGGTGGGCGGGTGGGCAAAAACATCAGCAGACATGGAACTGGTTCTATGTCTGCTGCTCTCCAGAGCTACCAGTTCTACAGAGGTGGACAGAACCGGTAGAAACCCACCCCTGTGCGCATGCACACACATGCAATCACTGAACTGGTAGTGGAACAGCTAGGGTCCCACTGCTGATCAGTTGCCTTAAATTTCACCAAATTGGAAAAGTAGATATAAATAAAATCAAATGAATAAATAAAACCTATGAAATAAACCTATTTAAGTAATTTACAAGAGTTATTTTTGTTTCTGTGGTAAAATGTGATCCGGA